>NC_134413.1:84986583-85286583 GCF_038048845.1 Mixophyes fleayi | reverse complement strand
CTATATAGAGAAAAACTGTCTAATAATGGGAAGGGATAATGTTAAACAGGATATACATGGGTCAATATACGATTATACAAATATTAACATCTGATCGATATATCTATATAAACGGCATTATGGGTCCCAAGAAATGCATATAATAATGTGAAACAATGACAAATGGCGGATAAAACAAAGGAAAACCTATAGAACAACATTGGTGTTCCTATCTATAACCAAACTCAAGATGTTCATTTAAACCTTCTGGTACTAAAGTCTGGAGTATAAAAATCCAGAATGTCTCTCTATCGCATAAAGTTCTAAATCTGCCTCCACCTCTATCTGTGGGCCTTATGGATTCTATAATAGAAAGCCTAAGGCCTAGAGGATTGGTGGAGTGTGACTCTAAGAAGTGTCTAGATACACTATGATTTGTAACTTTGTTTATAATGTTTCTTCTATGCTCCATGAATCTTATTCGTACCTTTCTAGTGGTTCTGCCTATATATTGTAGGCCACACGGGCAGTGTAACACATAGATAGCGTAGTTGGTATCGCAGTTATAAAAACCTTTTATAGTAAAAGTTTCCTGTGAACAATGAGATACAATTTCTTTATCTTTGTTTTTAATATATTGGCATATAGTGCAGCGTGATTTCCCACACTTGTAGTTCCCTTTTATATCTCCCATCATACTAGAAACTTGTAGTTCTTGGGGTTTCCCTTTCTTTATACGGAAGTGGCTTGGTGCTAACAAGTTTCTTTGATTTGTATTTTTCTTGAAAATTATTGTTGGTTTTTCTGCAATGGTAGTGTTAAAAATGGGATCTTGTTTTAGAATATGATCGTTTTTATGAATAATGTGTTTTATAGTCTTTGACTTACTATTGTATTTTGTAATAAATTTTACATTGTTTGTTATCTCAGTTGTTTTGTTATTGTTACTCTTTTTATTCTTCTTTTGTTCTATTAGTGAATTGCGGTCTAGCTGTTTTGTATACTCATATGCTGTTTCTAGAATTTTTGGTGGATACCCTTTATCTTCAAAGGCATTTATCATATCTTTTGCTTGTCTATCAAAACTTTGAAATTCTGAACAGTTTATCCTTATTCTACCAAGTTGTTTTTTTGGGATGTTCTCCAGCCATGGTCTATAGTGTCCACTATTAAACTCTATATAGTTGTTTGTATCTACTGATTTCTTGTAATTATCAGTTATAATTTTTATAATCTTGTGTCAAAAGTGTGAGATCTAAGAAGTGTACTGATTCATTAGTCCAATTACCTGTAAATTATAAATTATAATCATTGTGATTAAGATGTGTAATGAACTCTTGAATGCGGTTGATATCTCCAGCCCAAATAATAATAAGGTCATCTTTGTGGCGGCCATAATACTCGAGGTTCACTACATAGATGCTATCCCACACATACCGGGATTCAAATGACCCATGTATATGTTGGCATAGCTAGGTGCGAACCTCGTGCCCATGGCCGTCCCAGTGATCTGCAAATAATATTCTGAATTAAAAATAAAATAATTGTGAGAGAGAATATAGGTGAGAGAGTCTATAATAATTTTTTGTTGTGCATTCTCCATATTACTTTTATATAGGACCTCTTTAATGACATCTATACCTTTTTTTATGGGGAATATTTGTATAAAGTGCATTAACATCTACTGTTACAAAGTAATATGATGGTTTCCATGGTATGTCTTTCAAGATTCTTAGTAAATGTGTTGTGTCTTTAATATAAGTTTGTAAAGATATGGAAAATTCCTGTAAATAAAAATCTACATAGTGTGATAAGTTAGTGCTTAATGATCCAATACCGGAGACTATATATCGTCCTGGAGGTGAAATTAGTGTTTTGTGAATTTTGGGTAAAATATAAAAGGTTGGAGTAATAGGATATGGTACCCATAGGTAGTGCCAGCAATCTTTAGAAACTATACCTTCTTTTAGAGCAGTGTTTAAAAAAAAAATTCAAAACATCCTGATATTCATGTGTGGGGTTTTTATCTATTTTTATATAGAAAGCATTATCGTTCAATTGTCTTTATACTTCTATTAAATAATCCTGTGAATCAAGTATGACCACCCCTCCTCCTTTATCTGCCGCCTTTATAGTGATTTGTGAATCAGATTGAAGTTTCTTGAGGGCTTTCCATTCAACTTTTGATAGATTTTTATTATGTGTGTGATTATGTTTATTTTTGGAGTTGGAAAAATCTTTCTTACACAGATCTTGAAATTCTCTTAGGGTCGCTTTATAAAAGCACTGTATTGCTGTTCTTTTTTGTTGCCGAATGGGATAAAAACTAGATTTTAGCCTGAATTTATTAGTTTCCATATTTATATTTTTATCATCAATTATTTTGCTATGATTATCAATTTTTAAACCATATATCGGAATGGTAGATTTCTCATATTCTACTGTGTTATTGTCTAACCAAAGATCCTCTAAGGTTTACAGAGATTCTAAGTCATATTTATCCAATATTATTGGTGAAGAGTCATTTATACCTTTTTCTTTTAACTTCTTATTTGCAAAAAATCTTTTTCTGCATATGTCTCTAATGTATTTATTCAATTCAACAAATAGGTGAAAGAGGTTGGGATAAGTGCTGGGGGCAATTTTCAAACCTTTCTTCAGAACTTGTATTTCTGTGGGATCTAGAAATCTGGTTGAAAGAATGAAGATCCCTTTCTGATTAATTATTCTATTCTCCGCTTGTGATTTGCTCCTTCTCTCTCCCCCCTCCCTCCTCTTTTTCTCTCCTTCTTTTCGGGGTTCTTATTCTGAGAGGTAATAAATATATAATAAATATTCTGTATAACCACCACAAACAACTATACAGAAAAATACAGATCAAAGAAACTTTACCGCAAGGTTTTACCTACTCACCATCTGGACCTCACACGGACATCTTCAGTATCACCGCTATATTCAGGATCGCCTCCAAGCGCAAGTACCCCTCTCTCTTCTCTGGACACTGTTTCAGCCCGCTGCATTACTCGAGATTGCTTCCAAGTATCTTTCTCCTCCCCTCTATTTTGGGCATTATTTAGTTTGCTGGACATTTCTCACCTCCAAGTCCTTTCTGCAATACCATCGATTGAATCCCTCATTGGATTACACTAATCCATCAGCACCAGTGCAACATGGCACTAGTTTACCCATTATGTTTTCATTTTTTATGCTATTGTTATATCCATTACATATATTTGTATTATTGCTGTACTATACTCTATGTTTTTGTATTCCATTGTACCGAACCATTTATTATCAGTTGATATAGATAAATATCACCATATTAGGGCATTTCATTATTTCACTATTTAGGTCTAGTGCAGAATATTCTATATATTTGTATGATGTCAGGTTGGACTATCCTGATATTCCGCTGCTGTACCTATCTACATCCGTAGTGCACTTCCCCCTTTTTACAGATCTAATGATATTTTATGAAAGTGGAAACATTATCATTGTCAGCCAGGAAAAAAGCAACTTGCTGTAAGAAAGTTGATTTGAGTGTTAGATACATGTAAAATACGAGGGCAGATTTGTCACTGTGGTGGAGCGTGAAGGAGATAAGGTTTTGAATGACAAAGTAAAAAAAAAAAAAGTTTGTGCCAAGTTCCTGCGGTGTTTCTTTGATTAATGAATGAAGTCCACAATCTGCACACAGATGCTACGGACATGTTTGGTATTTGAGCCAGTTTCGTGAAACCGAAGTGCTAACCACTAAGCTACTTGTGAGAGATACAATTTGAAGGTATATGGGATTAATAATGCAGAGTACTATTAACTAGCACTTTCCTCTGTAGGACACGTGCTGTATTGTTGACCTTCTCCCTGTTTTTTCAAAAAGAAGTTTTTGTTAGTTGTTAGCTACTCCACCTTTCCAAAATGGAGTCATGAGTCCTAATCCAGACTCACACCCTTTATCTGTGTGGAGGTGGTATGCCCTCTACTATGTGTGTAGCGCTTATAGAAGAGTATGCTATGCATTTATTTATTTTTTAATAACGCTCGAGATAGAGGTATAAACACACATTTTTACTGATTAATTATGTATATTTCTTTAAGCGAGCAATTTACATGAATTTTCCATGATATACGCCCAGTTCAACTCAAATACAAACAAACCCATCATACGATCTGTCTTGTAGCAAGGTGTGTATTTCGCTCATTAAAAACAATCCAAAGTCATTGTTCAAAGTTTACCATATATGTTTAACTTGATAAGGAATAATTAGATTACACCTTTCCTGTATAAATACCCCCAGGATTGTGTTTTAATATGTGTAAACAAACTTGTCGGATCTCCGACATTGGCCGTGATGTATACATTGCTTATCTTAACATAGCGGAAGTGAATGTAGAGGAACTTGTAAACTGAGTAAATTGCTTAGGATCCATTGCATATTGTTCCCCGTTGCCTAAAGGACCACAGGTGGGTGTGTTTTTCGACTTTGCGTTGCTTATTTGGATTGAGCTTCTCGCGGTTTTACTTAAAGTACTCTACACAATTTACGATGTGGAAAAAACAAGATGCGTTCCTTGATGAATCAGGGCCCAAAAACATAAACATTGCTGGTGGAGGTGTTAAGATTTATTTAGTCACAACATTGAATAATTTGAATAGTTAATGCATGTATTAGGATATGGTATTTATCTGGAGGGGACTGCTGTGTGGTTGGGGAGGACTCTCACCGGTATTCATCCACCTACAACCTGCACCAATTGGTTGTCAGTGCAGGGTTAGGGTTAGCGGCAATACTCGGACCTCACGCCTGTATTGCATTACACATAACGTGGGGTCCTGGTATTGGCGCTTTAAAACCGGCATTTTCAGCAGGTCCTTACTAAATGACGTCATTTTGCTCTGTAGGTATTTCCCTTATTCGGATTTGACAGTTCATGATTCAAGGTTTGCAAAAACGTCTTGTCTGTTATATGCCAAGTAGTCATTTTATTGTTGTAGGCTTCTAGGCATCGTCATTGTGCAGTCATTCAACAGTAGGTTGGAATTCTCGTCTCTTTTCTCACAAACCCCACCCGCAAGGTGACCATTTGTATAATGTATTCTGAGCATAATTTATTTGGAAAAACATTTCAGTTCACTTACTTCTTTTTTACCTTCCTCACAGATCCGCAAATAGGAGCCACAGCTTTGACCTGCTCAGTTATAGTCTCCATGATGCGAAGATCCACAGATGCCGGGTAGTGTGGTGCACCAGCAGCTTGTGGTTCACCTATGGCCTTGAAGAGAACCGCGACTTATGTACTTACGCCCACACATGTCCTGCGAGCCAATAGAAAAGGCAGGATTAATTGGAGTATACATTTCCTGACAATTTCTAATATCTTTTACAGATCATCTATATTGAATGGTCAATTGTTATAGCCAATATTTGTGAATAAAGGTATCAAGTCACCAACTACTTTATCTTGGCTTTACATCTTATTCAGGACCTAACATAGCCAACCACAGTTTCTGCTATCTAGTATTTATTATACCACGCAGGAAGTAACAGACTCTGCACTATAACTCAATATTATTCAGTGTGCTGTTTAAAGTAGAATTAGTGGGATCTGTGACTGTCTGTCACTGCGTTTATTTATTAATATATTCCCTTTTGAGAACACAATATTTCAGAAATGTGGTTTCCTCCATTAGAAGAGTTCTTTCATCTTTCTTTCTTTTTTGTCCCTATACAATAAATTCTTGGGGTGCACTGTCTATAACACTCATTCAGTATATGATTACTAAGTAAATGGATTTTTATTAAATATTGACAGTTGGTCAGTGAGAGAAGGAACAGTTGGAGCTGTGAGGAGAGTGATGGTGGTCAGAAAAGTTAAGAGGAGGCAGGAGGAGAGGCTGGTTTGAAGAGTTGAGAAGAAGCGGGATGAAAGTGAAGGTGCTATGAAGAGCTGAGAAGAAGCAGGAGGAGAATGATGGTGCTATGAAGAGTTGAGAAGAAGCAGAAGGAGAGGAGAGGATGGTTAGACGAGTTGAAAAGAAGCAGAAGGAGAGTGATGGTGCTATGAAGAGTTGAGAAGAAGCAGGAGGAAAGGAGAGGCTGGTTAAAAGAGCGGAGAAGAAGCAGGAGGAGAGGAGAGTGATGGTGCTATGAAGAGTTGAGAAGAAGCAGAAGGAGAGGAGAGTGATGGTGCTATGAAGAGTTGAGAAGAAGCAGAAGGAGAGGAGAGTGATGGTGCTATGAAGAGTTGAGAAGAAGCAGAAGGAGAGGAGAGTGATGGTGCTATGAAGAGTTGAGAAGAAGCAGAAGGAGAGGAGAGGCTGGTTAGAAGAGTGTGGATTAGTCAGGAGGAGAGTGATGGTGGTCAGAAGAGTTGAGAAAAAGCAGGAGAAGAGGAGAGGTTGGTTAGAAGAGTTGAGAAGAAGCAGAAGAGGAGAGGCTGGATAGAAGAGTTGAGAAGAAGCAGGAGGAAAGTGAGAGGCTGGTTAGAAGAGTTGAGAAGAAGCAGGAGAAGAGGAGAGGTTGGATAGAAGAGTTGAGAAGAAGCAGGAGGAAAGTGAGAGGCTGGATAGAAGAGTTGAGAAGAAGCAGAAGAGGAGAGGCTGGATAGAAGAGTTGAGAAGAAGCAGGAGGAAAGTGAGAGGCTGGTTAGAAGAGTTGAGAAGAAGCAGGAGGAAAGTGAGAGGCTGGATGGAAGAGTTGAGAAGAAGCAGGAGGAGAGGAGAGGTTGGTTAGAAGAGTGTGGAATAGGCAGGAGGAAAGTGATGGTGCTCAGAAGAGTTAAGAGGAGGCAGGAGGAAAGTGAGAGGCTGGTTAGATGAGGGGAAACAAGCATGGAGAGACATATAACTGGTGAAAAGGAAAGAGACCAGGGTCTTATAAAGAAAACAGCAGCTTAGGAGAGGAGAACTGATGAACAATTGATGAGGGGAATAATTGCTGATGACAAGGCATTCCAATGCAAATACAGGTCACCAATATAGGAATGAGTGACATACTTACATGGTTTTGCTAATAAACTTGCACAACAATAGAGTTAAGACCTCGGGGCATCCGAGTACCTGTGAGCACATCAAGCTCTAGAGGAAAGGGGGCTGCTATAGGCGAAGACCTCTACCGCTAGTTCTCTTATTAGAAGACCAGTCAGCCTAACATTCTCTACATAAATTTTCAACAGGTATTACTGAATATGTGTATACAAATCTGATAAGGCGACTTGTAGCTGTACATCACAATAAACCAGAGCTGAAAATGACATCCCCTTGCCCTCACGTTTAACCATATTAACCTAAAATATTAATTTTCTGCACTCCCTCCCAACTTCAGCTATGCATCCTTGGCAGTTGCCCCTTTCACACAAGCATGGTTGTGTAACCCCCTGTCACTGTGTGTAGTGTGGGGTGCAAAGGGCACACAGTGCACCTCCTTCTCAAGCCCTGGCTAGCTGAGGGGCATGGGTGTAAATGACCAGGGGCTCCCTGCACATGCAGGTGTATCTGTGTAAGTAGTGGGACACAGGCGATGTCAGTTTGTGGTGTAGTGCAATAAAAGTCACAATAATTTTGGCGCCAGACCATCTCTATGATAAACTGAACTCTTTATTTACACTCCTCTTCCTCCAGCACGATAATCATAATGGTTGAAGCAATAAATAAATATATACAGCTCCTTGTCCAGCACAGTTTTAATGAGCACAACAAACATGGTTGCAAATATATCTCCTTACTCCTCCTGCTCAGTGCTTAATGTTATCTAGATGTAATATAACATAGTTCACTTGTCTCTTACACTCCAGTACTTCATACTTCACTGCAGTTCACCTCTTCTCTTCAGGAGCACTCACATGGATGCTAACAGGCAGGCAGCTTCTCAATGCAGTTCTGACACGCTGTGTAACTCTCAACTGCAGCTCATCCCTCCTCTGCGGGGATGATTTCTCCTTTGTACTCTGACACTTCTCTGTGTGTACACACAGCCCCTGGCTCTGACATTTCTCTCTGTGACCCCTCAGTTCCTGGCTCTGACACGTCTCTCTGTGAACCCTCAGTCCCTGGCTCGGACACTTCTCTATGCATACCCTCAGCCCCTGGCTCTGACATTTCTCTCTGTGTACGCGCAGCCCCTGCCTCTGACGCTTCTCTCTGTGAACCCTCATTCCCTGGCTCTGACATTTCTCTCTGTGAACCCTCAGTCCCTGGCTCTGACACATCTCTATGCGTACCCTCAGCCCCTGGCCCTGACATTTCTCTCTGTGTACGCACAGCCCCTGGCTCTGACGCTTCTCTCTGTGAACCCTCATTCCCTGGCTCTGACATTTCCCTCTGTGAACCCTCAGTCCCTGGCTCTGACACGTCTCTATGCGTACCCTCAGCCGCTGGCTCTGACATTTCTCTCTGTGTACACACAGCCCCTGGCTCTGACGCTTCTCTCTGTGAACCCTCATTCCCTGGCTCTGACGCTTCTCTCTGTGAACCCTCATTCCCTGGCTCTAACATTTCTCTCTGTGAACTCTCAGCCCCTGGCTCTGACACTTCTCTCTGTGTACCCTCAGCCCCTGGCTCTGACACTTCAGCTACCATGCCTCTTGCAGCAACCCTCACTCCAAGGTCTCTTCTATGCAAAATGTCCACCTCCCTCTCTTGGAGTTCTCTCTAGAGATATGGGGTTCTCCCCCCTCACTGGGATTAGGAACTCCTTCCCCTCTGTATATGCAGCCATACTACTGCATGCAGCAACCCCGATTTCTCTTTTGGGGTCTTTCTCCTTATGCCCCCCCCCCCACTCTTGCCTAGGGGACAGTAGTGATTGTCTCTAGGTAACAGCCGCCACTCATCCGCTCCTGGGCAATGCCGAGGGACCCTGGGACATCCATCTCTACTATGCCAGTGTCCCCAGCTTTCACATCATCTCTGCTGGTCCTGTGTCTAATTCTGTCTGTGTCCCAATGTCTCTTCCCCCTTGCTGACAACCCCCCCTCCTTCTTCTCCCTCAGTCTCTCACAGGGTTGGTAATTAACATAGCAACCAGTCTGTCTCACTGAAAAGCCAGGTATTACAATTTACACACACAATAATTTGATAATAAAATTAGGACATTTTTTATAAATACTTATATATTGACCCGGCCAGGGGTCACACCTAATACAGAGCAGCAATGCAATTATGAACAGGGTAAAAACCAAGATGACACATTTATTGGGATTTAAATGTGGGAACGCTGCTGAGGATATTGCAATGGCAAACTAGCAGTAGAAATGCAGAGAATTATAATAAACAGTTGTTAACATCAAAAACACTGTTAGCGCGAATCCTCTGTCTAAATTACAGGTTGAGAAAAATCATTGCAAAAGTTTCTGTCACTGACTCGTTTATTTACAGTAATAAGACTGGCAGACAAAGTGGGCCATCTCCAACCACTTAGAGCTGTTTGGGCACACAATCTACACCAGTAGTTCCCTCTGCTACACTCGTGTCATACAGGCTTAGGGGCACATTTATCATTAATCGGCAAAAGTGAGAAATAGTTATCAATCCTTATCGCAAGGATAAGGATTGAACTATTTCTCACATTTATTAAAAAGTGAACACAGAAACCGCAGTTCCGAAAAACTGCTGTTTCTGTGATAGAAAAAAAATCACACTCCCCCCCTCTTCGGATGCGCTGTCTCGGGATCTCCTCTTCGTTCCTCTTCTTCCTTCAATTGCGCATGTGCACTGCACATGCGCACAAAGTCCCCACTCTGTCTCTGCAACTATCGTTGCAGAGAGAGCGCTGAGTGACAGGGAGGGATCATGTGATCCCTCCACACATGCGCTGTCCAGCTCTGCTCGTCGGAGCAGAGCTGACAGCAGTGGATTTCTTCCATTCCGATGATGTACGCCAGCCTCAGCTGGTACATTATCAAGACAAGTTCCCGAAAAAAAAAAAATTTCGGGACTTGTTGGATTGCAGCCAGAGCAGTCACCATTCTGTTGAATGGTGACTGCTCGCAAAAACGATCAGGAGTGCAAAGCAGCAGATATCCATGACATCTGCTGCGATGCACCTTTAATAAATTTGCGGAGGGCACATCGGGACTTTAATTCCACGGTAAGTGCACAATAGTGCACTACCGTGATTTGTTAAATATTCCCCTTAGTCTGTATGTAGATGTAACACAGTCTCTATAAGGTTATACAGCAGTACAGTCATTACATGGCTTTCAATAGTACAATCCACTGATCTCTGGAAGCCTCTGCCACCTTCTGGCTCCTTGGCACTCACTCTCTAGGGTCCCCTGTCCAGTGGGACTCTGTACACTGTTCTGTGATGTTACCCGATGCTGGTGGTAGAGAGGGGAGGGAAGTACATTTGTTATATTCAAGCTATGCTACACCCCTGATGATATGGTAACAGATAGCGCTAGGCTGTTGGTTCTCTATATACACCTGTTGTAAATATAACTGACAAATCTACTCTGTACTGAATATATCATCCCCAATGCATGTGTAAGTCTGTTACGCATGTAAACTCCTCAATCGTATTGTTCCATTCGACAGGTTTCGTGTAATTAATATATTATTATATCTGTCAGGAGAATGTAATTATAGCAATGAGTCTATCGCCTGCTGTGTTGTCTCAGGGTTCATTTTCTTCATAGACATTTAATCACAATTTGTAAATTGAGTAATAGAATATTTCTGTTTCCTATTCAGTGCCAGACACCTCACACAGGAATAAAGAACTGTGATTAGGACCCATCTATTAGTATAAATGACATGATTGTCATCTCTACTATTCTGCAGAATAACACATTTAGCTTCCTGCCAAGTCGACCTTACAAAACATAATAAGTTCTATGTAGCTGGCAGAATATACGGTTCTACAGGATGAGGTATAACCACAGACGGAATCTTCTCTATACTACTTAGACATATAACTTACCACAAACATGAGGGGAAATCACCAGATATTTGCTGCTGCTGAGAAATAGCTTTATCATTGGAGTTGCTGTCCTCACTTAAACCACACTGTTAACATGAAAACTGTAAATAAGAATGTTTTATATTTAAAGCAGAAAAAAAGACTATTCCTACTAATCGAACATTGCACAAACTGCTTAATGATGAATTAAATGATGAATTAAATAATAATTGGTTCCAAAATTACAGATGTAATCGGCGCAGATCTAGTATGCTACACTCACTATTTAACTTAGGCCCCAGTGTGCCATTGCCTAAAATGAACTTGCTTAATCTGCACACACACATTATGGGCCCCATTCTTTAAGGAAGACAAAAAGAATGTAAAAGCGCATATAATTCATACGCACGCACGTATTCAAGGTCTGGCGCATATAGGCAATACGTTCCTCGATGTAACTACTTACGTGACGTAAAATCGAACCTGTATTTTTTATTTGCTCTTCTACGTGACCTACGAGCAAAGTGTCTTACATCCTATATCATATTACTCCTGAGTAAGTCAATGTACTAAATATATTTTTTTAATTACTAATTTATTTATTTTTAATTACATTGTGCTCTGCAATTATTACTAAAATATCCACCTTCTTTCAATATGGTCAAACACATAAATGTTGTACAAGTCATGGGGATACCAAAACCTTTTATAGAAACAGCAATTTAAATATTTCCTAGTTTACATTACAAATGATTTTGGCTGTATAGCAGTCTGCAATTATTTTGTGACCTTTAGGCCGAATACATTAATATCTATATGTATGTATGTAATAGTACTGTATAGGCCTGGCCAACCTGTGGTTCTCCATGTCTTGTGAAACTACAAGTCTCAGCTTAGACTGATCTCATTTGTAAACCTGCAGGTTTACAAATGAGATTTTGAATTTGTCATCACAAACCCCACCAAAACCTAGTGCCCTAGGCAACAACCTAGTCTGCCCACTGGATAATCTGGCTGTGTATTCAGGATTACTATATATTTTAGTGAAGATACCTTGGACAATAACAGAAAGATATACAGTTTGGACTTTATCCATATTGTCCAATCATTTGGTGTTATATATTCTATACATGACCTTACATTTACACACGACACCAAGAAAATATACATTTCACGTGTGAAGGCTAAGGTGTGTCTACTAACATCATGTGCACTTTGGATGTTCTGGGTACAAACATACATGCTAATAATACTATGTTAGCTGCAGAGGAACAGGGTGAGATGGAAGAGGAGACCACAAGGTGTGGAAAGATCTGGGCTAGTGGGAAGCTCTCAAAGCTGGATGAGTTCTTTGAAAAAAATGTATCAAAGTAATACAAATTTGAAGGCAAAAAAGGATCAAACCAATAGCACACTCACAATGATCCATTTTACATGGGAGCGTTTCACAGATATATTGGCCGATTACCTCCAGAATCCACCTCCTTCCCATCTGCCATATTTGTACTTTCCTTCACAAATGCCACCTGCTGCTCCTATGCCCAGGAGCGCTGAGAGGGGAGGGGGAGTGGGTACTAATTACCGCGGCCCGGACCCGCTCTGCAGACCACCAACTTTTTAATTTCTTCTTTAATTTTTTTGCATTCATTTGAGGGGAGGGGGCGGGGCTAATCGGACCGTCCTGTCAATAATTTAATGGTGACAGGCAGCCAGACAACAAATCAGTCTAACATATATATATATAATACCTGACATTGTGTATGTATATAGCATTGTGTATGGCACTGTGTGTGTGTGTGTGTGTGTGTGTGTATATGGCACTATGTGTGTGTGTGTGTGTGTGTATAAGGCATATATATATATATATATATATATATTGTTGTATATGTTGGAATATGGTAGTGTGTGTGTGTGTGTGTGTGTGTGTGTGTGTGTGTGTGTGTGTGTGTGTATGGCATTGTGTGATGTGAAGGATAGAATCTATTTTAGAGGCAGCATACAGTGCGATCAGCTGTATTTCTGTTTTCCACTATGGTGATAAAGTGATCTTCTCTGCTTGTAAGTTTAAAGATGTTTTCAATCTGTCCATTTGACTGATAAGGTTAGAAATCTAGTTAAAAAAAGATTAAAAAAAAACCTCTATTGCCTCATTCTGCTGAGATCCCTGCTGAAAGTCAGAGACTTTCTTTCCAAAAAGCAATATACCCGCAACATGTCAAATTTTTTTTTGCACGTGATCTCCTGATTTGTTCCGCAATTTTATCTGGATCTGGTTTTTAGTACTTGAGTTGGCGGTCACAAGGGTTCCCTCTGTATTGTGTGGTGGTCACAAGGGTTCTCTCTATTGTGTGGTGGTCACAAGGGTGCCCTCTGTATAGTGTGGCAGTCACAAGGGTTCCTTCTGTAATGTGTGGTGGTCACAAGGGTGCCCTCTGTATTGTGTGGCAGTCACAAGGATTCCCTCTGTATTGTGTGGCGGTCACAAGAGTGCTTTATTTATTGTGTGGCAGTCACATGGATGCCCTCTGTATTATGTGGCGGTCACAAGGGTGCTTTACGTATTGTGTGGCGGTCACAAGGGTGCCTTCTGTATTGTGTGGCGATCACAAGGGTGCTTTATGTATTGTGTGGTGGCCGTCACAAGGGTGCTTTATGTATTGTGTGGCCGTCACAAGGGTGCTTTATGTATTGTGTGGTGGCCGTCACAAGGGTGCCTTCTGTATTGTGTGGCAGTCACATGGATGCCCTCTGTATTGCGTGGCGGTCACAAGGGTGCTTTACGTATTGCGTGGCGGTCACAAGGGTGCCTTCTGTATTGTGTGGCGTTCACAAGGGTGCTTTATGTATTGTGTGGTGGCCGTCACAAGGGTGCCTTATGTATTGTGTGGCCATCACAAGGGTGCTTTACGTATTATGTGGCCGTCACAAGGGTGCCTTCTGTATTGTGTGGCCGTCACAAGGGTGCCTTCTGTATTGTGTGGCCGTCACAAGGGTGCCTTCTGTATTGTGTGGCCGTCACAAGGGTGCCTTCTGTATTGTGTGGCCGTCACAAGGGTGCCTTATGTATTGTGTGGCGTTCACAAGGGTGCCTTATGTATTGTGTGGCCGTCACAAGGGTGCCTTATGTATTGTGTGGCGTTCACAATGGTGCCTTATGTATTGTGTGGCGTTCACAAGGGTGCCTTATGTATTGTGTGGCTATGACAAGGGTGCTTTATGTATTATGTGGCCGTCACAAGGGTGCCTTCTGTATTGTGTGGCTATCACAAGGGTGCTTTATGTATTATGTGGCCGTCACAAGGGTGCCTTCTGTATTGTGTGGCTATCACAAGGGTGCTTTTTGTATTTTGTGGCGGTCAAGAAGGTGCTCTCCTTATTCTCTATATTTTCTGTGGTCACTTATTGCTCTGCTTTCCATATCTCATGCACTTATACATTTTCCAAATAGGTCCCAACATTCCATGATTCATACAAGAGTCCAGTACCAGGTTGTGAAAGCTGCAATAACAGGTAGGAAAGAGCAAAACCATTTTAATACATAATATGTCATGTCTAAAGAGGTACAGCCACACCCCATGTTGGAAACGTCCCCATCACTATGTGGCCACGCCCCCTTTGGCACCATGCAGCGGCACACATGCATTCTCCTACTATGTGTGGAGGGGGTATGGGCAAGAAAGTTGCTGTACCAGTGGTCCAAGTTCCTCTTGACGTCCTTGCCTATGCCACCAGCTTACCTGCTCCACTGCTATCTTCTGCACATCCTGCCCCACTGCCATCTACTGATCATCCTGCCCCACTGCCATCTACTGATCATCCTGACCCACTCATCTACTGCACATCCTGACCCACTGCCATCTACTGCACATCCTGCCCCACTGCCATCTACTGCACATCCTGCCCCACTGCCATCTACTGCACATCCTGACCCACTGCCATCTACTGCACATCCTGCCCCACTGCACATCCTGCCCCACTGCCATCTACTGCACATCCTGCCCCACTCATCTACTGCACATCCTGACCCACTGCCATCTACTGCACATCCTGCCCCACTGCACATCCTGCCCCACTGCCATCTACTGCACATCCTGCCCCACTCATCTACTGCACATCCTGCCCCACTGCCATCTACTGATCATCCTGCCCCACTGCACATCCTGCCCCACTGCACATCCTGCCCCACTCATCTACTGCACATCCTGACCCACTGCACATCCTGCCCCACTGCCATCTACTGCACATCCTGCCCCACTCGTCTACTGCACATCCTGACCCACTCATCTACTGCACATCCTGCCCCACTGCCATCTACTGCACATCCTGACCCACTGCACATCCTGCCCCACTGCACATCCTGACCCACTGCACATCCTGCCCCACTCATCTACTGCACATCCTGCCCCACTCGTCTACTGCACATCCTGACCCACTCATCTACTGCACATCCTGACCCACTGCACATCCTGCCCCACTCATCTACTGCACATCCTGCCCCACTCATCTACTGCACATCCTGCCCCACTGCCATCTACTGCACATCCTGCCCCACTGCCATCTACTGCACATCCTGCCCCACTGCCATCTACTGCACATCCTGACCCACTGCCATCTACTGCACATCCTGACCCACTGCCATCTACTGCACATCCTGCCCCACTGCCATCTACTGCACATCCTGACCCACTGCCATCTACTGCACATCCTGCCCCACTGCACATCCTGCCCCACTGCCATCTACTGCACATCCTGCCCCACTCATCTACTGCACATCCTGCCCCACTGCCATCTACTGATCATCCTGCCCCACTGCACATCCTGCCCCACTGCACATCCTGCCCCACTCATCTACTGCACATCCTGACCCACTGCACATCCTGCCCCACTGCCATCTACTGCACATCCTGCCCCACTCGTCTACTGCACATCCTGACCCACTCATCTACTGCACATCCTGCCCCACTGCCATCTACTGCACATCCTGCCCCACTGCCATCTACTGCACATCCTGACCCACTGCCATCTACTGCACATCCTGCCCCACTCATCTACTGCACATCCTGACCCACTGCCATCTACTGCACATCCTGCCCCACTCATCTACTGCACATCCTGCCCCACTGCCATCTGCTGCACATCCTGCCCCACTCATCTACTGCACATCCTGACCCACTCATCTACTGCACATCCTGACCCACTGCACATCCTGCCCCACTGCCATCTGCTGCACATCCTGCCCCACTCATCTACTGCACATCCTGACCCACTCATCTACTGCACATCCTGACCCACTGCACATCCTGCCCCACTCATCTACTGCACATCCTGCCCCACTCGTCTACTGCACATCCTGACCCACTCATCTACTGCACATCCTGACCCACTGCACATCCTGCCCCACTGCCATCTACTGCACATCCTGCCCCACTGCCATCTACTGCACATCCTGCCCCACTGCCATCTACTGCACATCCTGACCCACTGCCATCTACTGCACATCCTGCCCCACTGCACATCCTGACCCACTCATCTACTGCACATCCTGACCCACTGCCATCTACTGCACATCCTGACCCACTGCACATCCTGCCCCACTGCTATCTTCTGCACATCCTGCCCCACTGCCCATCCTGCCCCACTGCCATCTACTGCACATCCTGCCCCACTGCACATCCTGCCCCACTGCCATCTGCTGCACATCCTGACCCACTGCACATCCTGCCCCACTGCCCATCCTGCCCCACTGCCATCTACTGCACATCCTGCCCCACTGCCATCTACTGCACATCCTGCCCCACTGCCATCTACTGCACATCCTGCCCCACTGCACATCCTGCCCCACTGCCATCTACTGCACATCCTGCCCCACTGCCATCTACTGCACATCCTGACCCACTGCCATCTACTGCACATCCTGACCCACTGCCCATCCTGCCCCACTGCCATCTACTGCACATCCTGCCCCACTGCCATCTACTGCACATCCTGACCCACTGCCATCTACTGCACATCCTGACCCACTGCCATCTACTGCACATCCTGCCCCACTGCACATCCTGCCCCACTCGTCTACTGCACATCCTGACCCACTGCACATTTTGCTTGTGTTAGCTAATGTAATTACCATTTGTCTCAAATGTCCCTTGTTATGAGGTGTGGCCAGGGCTGTCAAGAGGAATTCAGGGCCCCGGTACAGCAACCCCAATCCCCCCCACCACCTTTGCAGTGGAGAATTTTTTTTCGGGGCGTGGCTATGGCGGGAGTGGTCATTCAGTTGGGCGTGGCTATGGCGGGAGTGGTCATTCAGTTGGGCGTGGCTATGCATCATTGTGGCTCATGTCTACCAGGTTGAAAGCGCTAGTCCACCCTCCTGTCGAAAAACACCTGCTTTGCTGTGTACACCATTGGCATAAGGGTGCAGCGTCCGCTAGCTATGTGGCATGCTGGTTCTTGTAGTTCCATCACATGCATAGCCAGGTCTTAGGTACAGTCACCCTGTAGAACAAGTATAAGCAATATGTGGCTATCCCCATGTTGTGGTACTACAAGTCTCAGAATTCCCATTCATGTGAGCTGTGATGTTTCACAGATTGCCCTCCTCTGGACTACCATATCAAAGTCATTGCTTTACTTTAATCACAGTGTAAAAACAAACAAGCATAACTCACCCTCTCATTAAATGTTTTTAGACATTGATTCTAGAAACATGAGTTAACATCCTAAAATGCAGAGTACAGATATATGTACATAAATAAGGACATATTCAAGCTCATAAGTAGCAAACAACCCAGCATGCAGCATTGCCAAAGATTAATGTATGAATTGCATAACATTCCCCGTGTTTACCAAATAAACTGCATACAAATGTTTGTATCTGGTATTTGAGGGGACAATTGTTTGGTGAAGGGAAGGAGCAGCATATATATTATAACTAAATGATTGGGGCATGTATCAACCACTGGTTTTTCTACTTACAATGTCCCCTGCTGCAGCCTGCACCGAAGACATCCCTATGGCTCGCGCTCTTTACAGGTGCGGTCACAGGCTGTAAACAAGTACTTCAACAAAGTCACGCGAGAGCACAGCAAGGCACTCTCGCGTGACGTCATCGCATTCGCGGATTGGACTGGGCGCCGCGACCGGCACAACTGTGTTCTGTGGTGCACCCCTGAACCCGAAACCTACTGTGGTGCACCCCCGCACCTGAAGCCAAGCTACCCCCCGAACATGAAAAAAGTTTTGATGAAAAAAAAAGTTTAAAAAAATAATATTTTTTTTTTATTAAAAAAAAATAAAAGTCGGCAGTGCAGCCCCAGGCCCCCTGGTATACCCGGGCCCGGTTAAATAGTACCCCCCCCCCTCTCGGCGGCCCTGGGTGTGGCTTACATTTGGTTTGCAATCAGAACAATGTCTCAATATAAAGGTTATTGTATCAAAATGTAACATCTCAATGGAAAAGCACTTCAGGGCTTAAATTCCCCCTCCACAGGGAACACTCATGTCACAGTCCAGAGACAGGATAGGAGCCCAGTGGCAGGGAGGAAGGCTGGCCAACAGAAGATTAGATGGTAGGAATGGTCAAACGTAGCCGGGTTTGGTACACAGTGAGGCGAGGAGATCCAAAAGTTCAGGAAGAGGTGAAGTGGAGGACAAGCCGAGGTCGGTACACGAGTAGTTAATGCTTGAAACCAGGAAGAGCAACAGGAGCAGGAGCTTGATCACAGGCAAGGAGCACAATAATCAGGCACTGGAGACAGGAACTGGCCAGGGTATTATAGGAAGTCAGGGGGTGGAGCTAAGGCATGCTGGGACATCAGGAGATCACAGGAACTGATTTGGAACACAGAATAAAGGCAAGGAACTGTCCAGCAGCCAGAATAGCTCAGTCAGTAGAGCAGCAGTCCACAGCGGCAGAAGCCCCGGATTCGAATCCTGACACCTCAGGAGTTGAGTGCATGAAGATACCATTGTTATTTCTGTTTGCTTCCTATTGTCCACTAGTGAGCTCTACAGGCAGCCAGAAGCCGGACCCAGCAGTGGTCACCTGAAGGACACCAGGGGAAGGTAGGGGAGGGGCTAGACAGTGTGAGAAGCCCACCAATCGAGACCTTTTGCAGCTCCCCTGGGCAGGCAGTTCCCAAGGGGGGATTATGAAGGGATAAAAGAAGCTATCCTGGTTGCTGAGGGTGAGAGTGACTGACTTTGGCCAAGAGGTGATGCTACATTGGCCCACTGGATTTATTGGGACTGATTTCCTCACTTGCTGGACCTGCTATTGTTAAGGTGGCCCTGTTGTATTTAATCTTGTTCTGCAGAATAAATCATTGTAAACAAATGTGCATGATGTATGGAACCAGTGTTACAAACCCTTAATCTAATCCATACCCAGACTGCACTTTTTAGTCATGTTGCTATCCGGAAGTATCAGTGATGGAACTATAACATCTCCTTGGAAAAGTACTTCAGGGGTTAAATTTCTCCTTTACAGGAACACTCAGGAATTGAGTGAATTAAGCTACCACTGTTATTTCTGTTTGTTCCCTATTGTCCACTACTGAGCTCTACAGGCAGCCAGGAGCATGACCGAGCAGGGGTCACCTGAGGAAAGACACCTGGGGAGGTAGGGGAGGGGGCTGGATAGTGTGAGAAGCCCACCTATCGAAACCTTTTGCAAAGCCCCTGGACAGGCAGATCCCAAGGTGGGATTAGGAGGTGATTAAAGAGGCTACCCTGGGAGCTGACTAACTTTTGGCCAAGAGGTGATGTTCTACCAGAGATGCACTGTGGAACATATCTCACTGGATTTATTTGAGCTGATTTACTCATTTTTTGGACCTGCTACTTGGGGCTGTGCTGCATTTAATCCTGTTCTGCAGAATAAATCATCCTTCTATTTTTCCCCTAATACCGTGTCCAAGTGATTTAGGAACCACGTATCCACATATATCCCTCTTACAACCTAATCCACCTCTACGATAAGGGCATCAGGCATCCTGGGAGACAGAACTTGGGATATTGATGGATGATGAGGAATGGGTCCTCCATTAAAAATGCACCACTAAAGCCTCTATTAATGTTGGAATCTGTGAGAATTCTTATAAAAATTAAATATACACAAGATGGTACCGGACACGATCCACCAAATTTATCCCTTGTCATCCGATCAATGTTGGAGAAATTCCAGCAATGTTGGCACATTTCTCCATATATGATGGGATTGCCCAATCATACACCCTTATTGTGCACTGGCGGATATTATATCCATCCACACTCCTCCTAAATACACCATAAACAAACACATCGATCATCTGATAATACATATTTTTACCACTTCCTAAATGATGAAATCCAGTGAGTGGAAAAGCCTCTTCCACCCTCAAGATCTGCTCTGATAAATCGTATATGGTATGTTTCCTATTACAGGCTTACTCAATAAAGTGCTACCTAAATATCATTGGACCTATGGTTCCAATGTCTCCCCCACTGCAGGGGGGAGTATGTTTCAGAGTTGAATAAAAATATAAAGTTTAAAAAAAAAAAGAAAAAGAAGATTCCCAATGGATGGCAGATATATATTTTTAGTTAAGGTTTTTAATGAAAATGTGACTTCACATTTATTGCCAACACTGTTAAGAGTCTTTTCTTCCTTGTGTTCTATATATGACCCTTTATTTCATTATACTATATAGGAATAGTACAATGAGATTGTTTCTTTACTGGCAAGGTGCGCTGTACCCTATTGTACAGTCATGGCCAAAAGTTTTGAGAATGACACAAGTATTGGTTTGCACAAAGTTTGCTACTTCAGTGTTTTTAGACCTTTTTGACAGATGTTACTATGGTATACTGAAGTAACATTACAAGCATTTCATAGGTGTCAAAGGCTTTTATCGACAATTGCATTAATACAGTCAATATTAGTAGTGTTGACCCATCTTTTTGAAGACCACTGCAATTCGCCCTGGCATGCTGTCAATCAACTTCTGGGCTACATACTGACTGATAGCCGCCCATTCTTGCCTAATCAATGATTGGAGTTTGTCAGAATTTGTGATTTTTTTTGTTGGTCCATCCGCCTCTTGAGGATTGACCACAAGTTCTTAATGGGATTAAGGTCTGGGGAGTTTCCTGGCCATAGACCCAAAATTTCAATGTTTTCATCTCCGAGCCACTTAGTGATCATTTTTGCCTTATGGCAAGGTGCTCCATCATGCTGGAAAAGGCATTGTTCATCACCAAACTGTTCTTGGATGGTTGGGAGAAGTTGTTCTTGGAGGATGTTTTTGTACAATTCTTTATTCATGGCTGTTTTCTTAGACATTGTGAGTGAGCCCACTCCCTTGGCTGACAAGCAACCCCAAACATGAATGGTCTCAGGATGCTTTACTGTTGGCATGATACAGAACTGATGGTAGCGCTCACCTTTCCTTCTCCGGACAAGCGGTTTTCCAGATGCCCCAAATAATCTAAAAGGAGATTCATCAGAAAAAATGACTTTACCTCAGTCCTCAGCAGTCCAATCCCTGTACCTTCTGCAGAATATCAGTCTGTCCCTGATGTTTTTCCTAGAGAGAAGTGGCTCTTCTTGACACCAGGCCATCCTCCAAAAGTCTTCGCCTCACTGTGCGTACAGATGCACTCACACCTGCCTGCTGCTATTCCTGTGCAAGCTCTGCACTGGTGGTGCCCCGATCACGCAGCTGAATCAAATTTAGGAGACAGTCCTGGCATCTGCTGAACATTATTGGGCGCCCTGAAGCCTTCATCACAACTATTAAACCTCTCTCCTTGAAGTTCTTGATGATTCGATAAATGGTTGATTTAGGTGCAATCTTACTAGCAGCAATATCCTGTGAAGCCATTTTTGTGCAAAGCAATGATGACTATATGTGTTTCTTTGCAGATAACCATGGTTAACCAAAGAAAGAACAATGATTTCAAGCACCATTCTCATTTTAAAGCTTCCAGGCTGCTCAGTCAGCATGCCAGAGTGATCTCTAGCTTGTCCTCCTCAACACTTTGACCTGTGTTAATGAGAGAATCACTGACCTGATGTCAGCTGCTCCTTTTGGGGCATGGCTGAAATGCAGTGGAAATGTTGTTTTTGGGATAAAGTTCATTGTCTTAACAAGGAGGGACTTTGAAATTAATTGCAATTCATCCGATCACTCTTCATGACATTCTGGAGTACGTGCAAATTGCCATCATAAAAACTGAGGCAGCAGACTTTGTGAAAAATAATATTTGTGTCATTCTCAAAACCTTTGGCCATGGCTGTATAGTATTTGTACTCCTGCCATATGTATGAGGCACAGAAACTGCTGTTTTAGAGTTTGACGTATCTTCAGATATATGCACGTCAACATGTAAGCAGACTTTTTTAAAACTGAATCTTTACACGTACGGAGCAGAAAATGCGTCAGCCAATAAATGAGGCCTCTTTCTATTTGCCTTTGCAGTAAGAGACTTTCTGGCTGCCTCTTAGGAAGTTTGTTGAGTAAAGGTTGGCTGTAATTGGCTAACCCTCTTTTCCGTACTGTGAGGTGCATGATGTTATCTTAGCTTCAGGTGGTGGAGTCTTTCTACTGGACAACAGGTCTTCTGTGTTCTTTGTGAGTGTATAAGTGATTCTTATGGTCATTACAGAGGTGTCTTTGTGATATATTGTTTGTGTCCCTACATGTATCTCTGGTTTGATCAATATGTAACTGTTGATAGCTCATGTGTGGGAAGGGTGGTTGTGGTTAGACTGATGTTCTTGTTTGGTTTATTACATCTATGATTAGCTTCCTGTGTATGGCTTTTTCATCATTATTGTGTCTTGCTAAATTCATGGTTTCTAAAAGGTTTCTGTTGAGTCTGGGTTTTTTTTTTTTTTTTTTTATAACTGTAGTGTGTTTAACTCTTTTTGTTAGTTAGTTTCAATTGCTAATTCTTCTAATGTGGTATTGCAGTTGGTTAGGAGTTTTTATTATTACAATGATTTGATATCGTTGTCCTTATTTGCATAGTTTTGTGAAGGAGCTTTGCCTGTCAGTGTCCTTGGGCCTGATTCATTAGCGATCGGATCTGCCTTTTTTTGCAGATATGAAAATCTTCTCTGCGCATGCTCAGAAAAGGGAGATAAGAAGGAAAATCCGATGCGTATGCTAAGAATTTCTTAAGTTAAGATGAAAATCCATCGTAACTGCACTTAAGAAGTTTTCTGACCACTTAAGAAAAAGGGGGTTGGGAATGGGAGGGGAATGGACGGAGATCCAAAGTAAGTTAAGAAGAGTAGCCGCTATTTGTACTGACTTAAGAGTAGGAGTTCCCTCCATATCCGTTGGATAGTTAAGAAAAAAAACTGTGAATTTTATCTTAACTCCTTGCTTAAACTTAAGGAAGCTCAGGGTTAAATCCAAAGCAGTTACAGCAGCAGGGCTGAGTTACAATAAACTGTTTTAAAAGTATTGTTCGTTTAAAACACAACTAAATAGGCACAACATACATCTTAATACACTTCACCAGAATTTATTTATTTTAATTTATTTTTATATTTATATCAAACATTAAACATTGTGTTAAATTTTTTTAAAGCAACATCTTTTTAATTAGAACCACCATTGTAAGAAATCGCACCGTAAAGTGGCTGATATTTGTTAAAAACCGCTAACAATACACTAGTAATAATATAAAAGCATAACCGCATACTTGAAGAAAATTATACGGACTTAAACCAAGCGTACGCTTACATAAGGGACACATAGGAACTCAGCCCAAACATGGGAAGAATATATAAACTCCAGAGAAATAAGGGCATTCTTAAGGATTCGAACTCAGGTTTCCACTGTTCAAAGGATGGACCACTACACCAAATGTGCAAGTGGAAACAATATGTGCATGAAATAGACTAGAAGGAAAAGCTGAGCATCAACTTCTCTCATAACAAGCTTGTTTCCCATTTTAATTTTTTTTTAATGTCAATAATTACACTTTGAAATATTATAGACATGAATCCTTGGCACATACACAGTTTTAAGTTTTGTATATGGAAGTTCAGTCATGTATAATAATAATTATAATAATAATAATTATAATAGTAATAATTGTACTTCAAATTGTTTTTTTGGGGTTTTTTTTGGGGGGGGAGGGGGGGCACTTAGGTTTTCTTAGCTTTCATCTGTGGATATTTCCTATGTCTTTGCAATCCAGTTTTTTGGAACAGATGCTTCTCTGTGTTGTAGCTGCATACAATTATCAACATGCCATTTAGCCATATTCCACAAAATGTAGCAGGAATCAAACAACTGAACCCACTGATGAAAAGGGGATTGTCTAACCACTAAACCAACGTGTAAGTGGAAACAGTATGTGCATGAAATAGACTAGAAGGAAAAGCTGAACATCAGCTTTTACTTCCTTCCTTTTCCTTTGTCTCATAACAAACAGTTTTACTTTAACAATTTTAATTAATGTAACAATCAAATATTATCAATTCTAAAAATAAGTATTGGAGCCCTAAATCCTTGGTACATCCTTGGTAAATTTTTGGATATGGAAATTCCCAACACAACACATGCATTACTGCCAACATGAAGGTTTAAGGATAAACAATAAAGAATTACACACACACATTCTCTTGTTCTCCATCAAGAAAAATGTGTCATAGGAAATTTATAAATGTAAATTAACATGGATGCGAATGTAACGGCTAATAATTTGCAATCAAAAATATGTACGATACTCTAACCATACACTAGCGTACTCTTCTATAAGTGACACATTGGAGTAAATCCACAGAAACATGGGGGTATACAAAGTCTACACAGATACAGGCATGAGTCTGGATTCAAACTCATGACCCTGCTGTTGCCAGCTCATGTCTCTAACCAGTAAGGAATACTTCCGATTAAAACAAACATACATACAACACAGGCACTAGTGGGCATCCTAAATCGTTAATGACCATAATTAAATTAACAATTACACACACCTTCTTAATAACAAAGGATCATGTTTTGTTTTGTAAAATGAACATAAAGTGTATGCTAATGCATATCAGATTAATTCGCAATCAGAAATAAACACAAACATGAAACCTAGCTGCCTCACCTGAAAAGTTTTCAGTAATCAAGGAGGATTGGCAGGTTTCATTTCATGCAGAAGGATCAAGGAGGAGTTTCCTTTTGTAGCTTGTAAGTATCTAGTTATGTTATTCCTTTTAGGTTATTGGGGGCCACGTGTTACAGTTAAAGCAACAAACTGTAGATTTTACTGCTTAAAAGTACAGGTGTGTACAAAGTACAGTCAACTAATTTTTAATTTTAAAATGGCCTAAGGTTGGTTGCTTTTTCTCTTATATTTTAAACACAGAAGGAAGACAGGCATTATGGGTTCCAGCATGACCTGCCTTGCAACACTTCTAACCAATGGGATGAAACAAACATTCATATGTTTTTAACTTACAGAGGAGTTGGTATCTTTTTGTTTTCATGTTTCCTTTGATTACTGTAATTGTGTCAATAAATATTAATATTTTATTTTTGCAATACTCATTCTCCTGTAACTCTGCTGCTTTGGACACTGAACACACCCTCTTCTCCTACACATCCTTCACTCCATTGTCCATCTAGACACAGTTCTCTCCTGGATCACTTCCTACCTCTCTAACCGCTCCTGTGGTGTACCCACCTCTGTACCCACCTCTGTACCCACCTCTGGCACACTCTCCCTTCCACTCTCACTCTCTATTGAGGTTTCACAAGGCTCATTTTTTGCCAATATGTTGTACATCTTTAGTGTTGTGGTACTAATTTGGTCATTTGGCCTCCAATACCATCTCTAGGATGAGGACATCCAAATTTTCCTCTCTCGCCGCTCCTCTTCTGTCTCCCCCTCTACCAATCCCTTCACTGGCTCCCCCTACCCTACAGAATCCTGTTCAAGCTCCTCACTCTCACATACAAGGCCCTCGCCAACTCCACAGCACCCTACATCTCCTCCCTCCTCTCTATTCATGCTCCATCCCGCCCTCTCCGATCGGCCAATGACCGTTGCCTCTCTTCCCCCCTGATCACCTCCTCCCACGCGCGTATCCAAGACTTCACCCGCGCTGCCCCCCTCCACTGGAACAAACTCCCTCCCTCCATCAGAACTTCCCCCAATCTGTCCAGTTTCAAACGGTGTTTAAAAACCCACCTTTTACTTAAAGCCTTCCAGTCTCCCACTTAACTTCCTACCTTTTCTTCTGACTCTTCCCCTCCATTTCCCTTCCCCTATCCCTATCCTCCGTCTCTCCCCTGTGTTCTCTGTCAGTCCACCCCTCCCCTTAGATTGTACGCTCCTTTAAGCAGGGCTTTCTCTCCTCCTGTCTTCACCACTTTTAACTCTGCTCGCCAGCTACCCTGCCTTCCTCCTCGAGGACCCTCTTCCCGCGTCCCCTCTCGCTCCCTTCTCTTCCCCCTGGGGGTCTCCCTCTCATCTGTGCCCTCCCTCCTAAGTGCCGTTGCTGGCTGACCTTCCCCTCTTCCCTCCCCTCTAGCTGTGCCTTGAGCTCACCGAGTTACTGTGATTATTGTTTACTATTCTGTGCTGTCTCACCTCGTATTGTAATCTTGTCTGTCCCTGTACGGCGCCGCGGACACCTAGTGGCGCCCTATAAATAAAAATTAATAATAATAATAATGTACATTGCTTTTTCTCACCTATTTCTTACAGCATTATCGTTTGAAAACCACTGTCTTTCTGCATTTGCCTCATAGATGTTACAACGATGAGGAAATACAATGTAATACGATGTACATGGCTGGGTCTATATATTATCCTGCTGGACCTTCAGGCTAAGGGGTGTGTTGGACACTCACACATCAAAACGTCACGACATGAGATTACCTGCCTTCAGACAGTAACGCAAAAACACATTTTCTCCCCTGGCATAAGCCTATTGCACCAGAAATCAGTACATTGCTAATACAGAAATATAGCACAGTATCAAAATCAGTACATTTCCAATGATATAAATTAGCACACTGCGCTAATAATTGAAATATATTTATACAATAAGTTATTTGTATGTGATCCGACCACACTACCCATTGCTGCAGAGCTCCGCGGATCAGGACAGTCAGAAGATATGAATTGTTAGTCAGACTTGCATTCTGTAAAACTAACGACTGGTCTCCTACAGATTATACAGTGGGCAGTAGGGTGTGACCCAACACATTTCGCCTTCTAAGTGGTAGACTTGGTTTGTGTCCACTTGCTACCATGCATCTATTGGTTACACTCATAATATATATATATATATATATATATATATATATATATATATATATATATATATATATATATATATATATATATATATATACACACATATACATACACACTAATATATATATATACACACACACACACACACTTTGAAGATCTTTAGTGTTTAGAATAGTGATGCCATTATTGTGTGGTGTTTAGGGTACCAGACAGATACTAAATGCCATTACATTAAAAAGCATATCCAACGTGGGTCCCAGGATTATTGCATCCACTGTTTATTGAGAATGGTAACACTGAGAAAAAGAATTATTAACTACAAAGGTAAATAGTCCCACAAGTCACTGCAGGGTCAAAGTACTAATGTTAAACTTTGCGTTCAGTTTGGAGAGAGCTGTTGGCCTAGAAGGTAAGATAGAGATTACTAGTTACATATTTATAGTGCTGTATCATATCCAACCATACAGCAAGTAGAGTGCTAGCCTTTTTGCCACCATGAACACATTTGATTTGACTTTAGGATACAAAACACAGATTATTTTATTGCTGTAAATGCTTTCTGTGTAACTCTCTGTCAGAAATATTTTCTGTACCTTTAAGATGCAGATAAAGTAGAACAATAGATTATTATAAAACTCTTGAATATCGTGTTATTCTTTGGTGAAATGACTTTAGGACATAATGGCTCTCCTTACTGTGTTGGCATTTTGTGATCAATCTTTCATTACAAGGCTGTATAAATCCTCATGGAATGAGATGAAACAACGACAGATCCTCATTTTAAGATATTTCAAAAACAAATTCAGTGTATACCCCATTCATACTGTACCAAAATCCCGGGTTTTTGCCGGGGCGAGCTCAAACGACCCGGGTCTTGGTGCAGTATGAATGGTACAAGTGAAAAATCCCGGGTCTAAAAACCCAGGTCTTCAACCCGGGATTTATCGAGGGGTAATTTCCGGGTCGGACCCGGGTCGCCTGCACTATGAATGGTGCAAACCGGGTTTTTGCATAGGAGAGAAAGAGAGAGATTTTTTTTTTCATATTCCAGCTTTCAGCCAATGAAAACTGCTCTGGTGATGACTCCCACAAATTGCCAGGGCACAGACTTGTGCAGTATGAATGGGGTCAACCCGGGAAATTCCCGGGTCCGAGGTGCAGTATGAATGGTGTTTCTGAGCTGGGACGCTCCGAGCCCCGGCAAAAACCCGGCTTGAAAAACCCGGGATATTGCCGGGGCGGCAGTATGAAAGTGGTATAAGAGGTTTGAAGAAAATGTTTCTCCTTTTACAGCCGACAGAGCAAAATGTCAGAAGAAAGAAACCGGAGAATTGGAATTGTAGGTTATGGACATGTAGGTAAGTGATGTTATGTAGGTAAGTGATGTTATGTATGCAAGTTGTTTTATGTAGGTAGGTGATATTATGTAGGTAAGTGGTTTTATGTAGTGTGGCAAAGAGGCTTATTTACCACACCTCTCCTATAGGGAAATCGGTAAAAACTAGTCAGCAGGAGATGGCTGCAGGCAGGATTATATTTTCCCTGGCTGTCACAAGGGAAGTGTGATGGAGGCTATTTGCTGGTGTTGACGTGACTGTACTGGGAGGAGCAGAGTCTAACGCACGCCTGATACTCTCCAGGGACCACCGCAAGGACGTATGGACTTGGCTGCAGAGGGTGAGCAGGTCGCGTTTCTCCAAGACAGTCACCAGCGAGATAGGTGAACAGCAGATTAGTCAGACAGGCTGAGGTCGTAACCAGGAGGACGATGCAGACAACGGGACGCTTGCGGTCCGAAGGATTCGTTCGTCCGTTCCCAACAGCAGCGGAACTGCGAGGACCACGCCTGACACTGGGCTCCTCTTTCAGCACATACACACACAGGTGTTCCATATGGATGCAATTGGTTTGTTGTGTTTGATTGGTAGCGCTGGGGAGGAAGATAAAAACACTGTTGTATTTGAATTGTTGTATGCCAAGCAGCCAAGGGGCATTTTGGATGTTCTCAACGAGGGTTGGGAGCAACAGAGTCCTTAGGAACTCAATGTGATCCAATTTGTGTCCCAGTTGTATGACAGGTTGGGGAAGATCACCCCGTTGGTACAACAACATATGCATGAGGCACAGGCAAGACAAAAAAAAATAGCTACAAGAAGTCAGCTGTAATCATCCATGCACTCATCATCTCCCGCCTCGACTACTGCAACCTTCTCCTCACTGGCCTCCCCCTCTCTCATCTCGCCCCCCTCCGCTCTGTACTCAATGCGGCTGCTCAACTCATCTTTCTCTCACGCCGCTCCTCCTCTGCTTCCCCTCTCTGCCTTGCCCTACACTGGCTCCCCTTCCCCTACAGAATCCTCTTCAAACTCCTTACCACCACTTATAAAGCTCTCTCCCAGTCTACTGCCCCCTACATCTCCGACCCCCTCACCATTCACACTCCTGCCCGATCCCTGCGCTCTGCCACTGACCGTCGCCTCTCTTCCACTCTCATTACCACTTCCCACTCCAGAATCCAAGACTTCTCCCGAGCTGCCCCCCTACACTGGAATGACCTCTCTCGCTCCATCCGTCTCGCTCCCAAGCGGTGCTCCTTCAAACGAGCACTTAAAACTCACCTGTTCCTTAAAGCCTACCAATCATCCACCTAACCCCTCACCTACTCTGCTCGCTCTTCCCTCTCTCCCCTGGTATCACCGCCCCCTTTCGTGTCTGTTTCGTCCACCCTCCCTTAGGATGTAAGCTCGTTTGAGCAGGGCACTTCTTCCCTCGTGTCTCCGCACCTGTTCTTATGCTCCGTCCTTACTCCATTTGTCTGTCCCCGAGTTTCTGAAGCACTGGTACTTTGTGTTTACTGTTCTGTACTGTTTAACCCTGTATGGTTTACTGTTTGTACTATGTATGGCGCTGCGGACACCTTGTGGCGCCTAACAAATAAATAATAATAATAATAATAATAATAATAATAATAATAATAATCAGAGCTTCCCAAGCAAGTGACAAAAGTCTTGTCCTGGTACCCACACAAGAGAGTAGGTTCTGCACACATTGGCAGGGTCATATGAGGAGATTGAGGCTGTGATGCCTGTTAATTATAAAGTCAGGCAGGAGAAGACCCAATCAGACATATATCAACTTGCTGAAACCATGGCATGATAGGGAGGAGCCACAAAACCACGTTGGTAAACGCAGTTGTGCAGGAAGCCAAAGTTCCCATAAGAGACAATTTGTCACCAGTGCGGAGATGACAGACTGAGGAAATGGTTCAGAGGAAACTTGATATGTTTTCTGAGGTACCTTGCTTATAGAACATGACAGTTACAACTCCAGGGTGGTGGTGAAAGTAAGACCATACCGCATTGCTTAAGCTAGATGCCTAGCTTTGAAACAGGTATAAAATGTTGGACCTAGATGTCAATGAGGAATCCAATTGCAACTGGAATAGCCCCATTGTGTTAGTGGCCAAGATGAATGGGAGTATTAGTTTTTAAAATTATTTTAGAAATTTAAACAAAGTTTTACAGAGGGGAGGAGCCCCAGAAGTGAGGAGGTCCCAGGAGCCCCAGAGATTGAGGAGCCCTAGAGGCAGGGGCAGATTGAGAACTTAAAGTGGCCCTGGAAAAAAATCTTGCAGTGGCCTCATGTGGATGGGACCAAATCAATTGTAGGTGGGGCCAACACAAAAGTAGGTGGGGTTTAGAACTACTAGAATTTGGTTGTAGTAACATTCAGGAAAACCTAGATGTGATGACTTAAGACACAGTGGGTCATTTCTAAAGCAATGCAGGGAAAAAGCTGCCAGTCCTGTGCTATAAAAATACATGAATCCTTTTGCATTATCTACGACTGGTTTATGTCTCTGTGCTCAAACTTGTTTAGTTGCTACTAACACATTCTTTCAATATTCCCCTCATAGAAACATATCTGACTTTGTTTAATAAGTTCAACTATTGCAAAACATAGAGCAGCATATGAGCACCTCACCGCACTGTTACATCTTCCCCTGATGTCATTAGATGCAGACTACCAGACAAACCTCTCTCTTTAATATATAATAATGTGTACTGTGTGTTTTAAAAAGTGCATTAAAAATAAACCTTATAATAAATGGCTATCCAGTGCGATCACCACAAAGGGGAAATGCTTCAAGCATCTGCAAGAAAACACTTTTTAACAATTTTGTATGAGCCCTAAATGTGCCCAGTGATTGATGGTGGTTTGGATTAATAATAGTGCAGGGAGGGATGGCAGACAATGGCATAAGTGAAGGGGAGAGATATTCCAAGGCCTTGCTGGTGATATAGTAAGTGCAAAGGAGGAAGGATTAATGATATTGTCAGTGCAAGGTAGAAGGCAGGTAATGGAATCAATGCAAGAACCACTAAAGTATCATCAGAGCTGGAATAAGGCTCTGGGGGGCCTGGGGCACTTCATCATCATCATCATCAGTATTTATTTATATAGCGCCAACATATTCCGTAGCGCTTTACAATGGAGGACAAACACAGCAAACTAATAAAAAAACTGGGTAAAACAGAAAAAGAGGTGAGAGGACCCTGCTCACAAGCTTACAGTCGATGGGACAATGGGAGATTGACACATGAGGTTACATTTTGCATTTTGGCCCAGCCAGACTGCAAAGGTAAAAGTGACTCATAAGCTAAATGATCCTGTCACAACAATGTTGGTCAGGGGGTAGTTGTCTTGTGTGAAATTGTGTAACAGATGGTAATGGGGTAATGTAGTGAGGTTAAGAGGGTGGTTGAGGAATATTATAAGCTTGTCTGAAGAGGTGGGTTTTTAGAGAACGCTTGAAAGTTTGTAGACCAGAGGAAAGTCTTACTGTGCGAGGGAGAGAATTCCATAGAGTGGGTGCAACTCGAAAAATGTCCTGTAACCGGGAATGGAAGCATGTAATGAGTGTGGATGAGAGACGCAGATCTTGTGCAGAATGGAGTTGCCGAGTTGGGAAATATTTTGAGACGAGAGATGAATGTTGGGGCAGCTTTGTTGATGACCTTGTAGGTTAGTAAAAGTATTTTATATTGGATTCTGTAGAAAACAGGCAACCAGTGCAGAGACATACACAGGGCCGGATTAAGGGAATGGAGGCCCCTGGACTAAGGGGGCCTCCATTCCCCCGTGAGGGCCCCCCTCGTGATCCGAGCTGCCCGCGCCCCCGGCACTTACCTCCTTCTCCGGCGCGCTGTACGTCCTCTTTACTGAGGAGATCTCGTGAGAGTGAGACTCACGAGATCTCCTCAGTAAGGAGACTACAGCGCGCCGGAGAAGGACCGCAGTGAAAGTGCTCAGCAGCACTGATCGCGCCGGGGGCCCCCGTCCCCGACTGATCAATACTGCTGCTGAGCACTTTCAAGGGCCCCCTGGATGCCATAGGCCCCTGGGCTGTAGCCCAGTTAGCCCTATGGTTAATCCGGCCCTGGACATACAGAGTGATTCAGCAGAGGAATATCGATTTGCAAGGAAAATCAATTTTGCCGCGGCGTGCTAAAAAGATTGTAGGGGTTTGAGTCTGTTTTGGGGAAGACCAGTAAGGAGGGAATAGCAATAGTCAATGCGGGAGATAATAAGTGCATGAATTAAAGTTTTGCAGTGTCTTGTGTGAGATATGTGCGAGTTCTGTAAATGTTCTTTAGATGTATGTAACATGATTTAGATATAGAGTCAATGTGGGGAACAAAGGATAGGTGTGAGTCGAGGATTACACCTAGGCAGCGAGCTTGTGGGGTGGAATTTAGGGTCATGTTATCAACAGAAATAGAAATGTCAGGTATGCTCTTGTTGGTGGGTGGGAATATTATTAACTCTGGTTTAGAAAATTTTGAGTTGATGAAATGGCAGAAAGACAGTCAGTTACACGGGACAACACAGATGTCGAGAGATCAGGAGGGGATAGATAAATTTGGGTATCATCCACATAGAGATGATACTGAAGTGGTGTAGATAGAGAACAGCAGAGGACCTAGGACTGAGCCTTGTGGAACTCCAACTGATAAAGGAAGCGGAGCAGAGGTGGATCCAGAGAAATTAACAGTGAAAGAGCGATTAGATAGGTAGGATGAGAACCAGGATAGAACAGTGTCTTGAAGACCTAGGGATTGCAGCATTTGTTTGAGAAGAGAGTGGTCAACGGTGTCAAATGCAGCCAAGAGATCCAGGAGAATTAGGAGAGAGTAATGGCGTTTAGTAGACAGGTGGTTATTTTAGATACATTTTAGACAAATACACAGGTACAACTGTGTGCATTAATGTTAGGTACACGCAGCTCGGCCGTCACGAGCAGCACACGGTGAAGCAGGACATACCTCCCAACTGTCCTTGTTGTCAGACCAAATCCTGACTAAGCGAGACAGACGCCCAAATTCAGAGCTGCCCCACAAGATTCCAGACAGTTGGCATACTGTCCTACTCTCTTCTACCTGTTCTTGTCACTTTCATCACCTGTGGCTGCTGCTTTCTTTAGACTGGTTGCTGCTTGTCTGGATCCTGGAATGTTGGGGGCCCTATTTGGAAAAGAAAATGGGTACATGAAATTTAGAGAACTCCAACCAGCCCTGGCATTAAATCAAAATAGCACCCACATTTAATAATTAGGCCTCCCTACAGCCCCAATATTAAAATAATAGTACTCACATTTCATAAATAGATCTATTTCGCTCCAACCAACCCTAACATTAAAGTAATAGTATTCCCATTTAAAAAATAAACTTATTTCCCTCCCTCCAAACAATAACATAATAGCATTTACATTTAATATAACCATTTCCCACAACCACCCCCTGCAATAATTAATATTCACATTTAATTACTAGCCTTCCTGCCCAAACTCAGTCCCACATTCAATTCAATTCCTGCCCAAACTCAGCCCCAAACCACCCCAGCATTAAATTAAAAGTCCCATCACCTCATCTTAATTTAATAGACTCCAGTATTAAAAAGCCCCACCAATAAATAAAAAAGCCCCACCAATAAATAAAATTGCCCCACCACCACCCCACAAATAAAATAGCACCCATTACATATTAAATTCCACCATTAAATTAATAGCCTACCTCCCAGCCATGTACTATTAAGGTAACCTCCCTCCCTTCCCCCATATCACACAATATATTAAGACCCCCCCCATTCCCTCCCACCTAACAGCCCCCCCTGCCCTCCTTCACACCTAACAGCTCCCCACTCTGCCCTCCTTAACACCTAACAGCCCCTCACTCTGCCCTCTTTCACACCTAATAGCCCCCCCTCTGCCCCCTTCACACATAACAGGCCCCCCTGCCCTCCTTCACACATAACAGCCCCCCCTGCCCTACTTCACACATAACAGCCCCCCCTGCCCTACTTCACACATAACAGCCCCCCCTGCCCTCCTTCACACATAACAGCCCCCCCTGCCCTCCTTCACACATAACAGCCCCCCCTGCCCTCCTTCACACATAACAACCCCCCCTGCCCTCCTTCTCACATAACAACCCCCCCTGCCCTCCTTCACACATAACAACCCCCCCTGCCCTCCTTCACACATAACAGCCCCCCAACCTCCTTCACACATAACAGCCCCCCCCCTCTGCCCTCCTTCACACATAACAGCCCCCCCCTCTGCCCTCCTTCACACATAACAGCGCCCCCCTCTGCCCTCCTTCACACATAACAGACCCCCTCTGCCCTCCATCACATATAACAGCCCCTCCCCACTCTGCCCTCCTTCACACTTACCTTGTTACAGCTGCTGTGGAGACTTCTCTCTGTACACATGGGCCAGCACCTGTCATGTGACACATCCCATGTGACCTCTGTAGGGAGATAGATCCGCATCAGCCACAGTAAGGAAGGTGGCTGGTCCAGGTGGAGGGGTCAGCAACCCACTGCACGACCCCCACTCCTGGTCTAGGGGGGGGGGGGGGTTGCTCCACTTTTTTTTTTTTTTAACTTTGAAAAGACATTTGGCAGCCTTCTGAGGCCACCGGCCTACCGGGAAAAGTCCCAATAGGTTATATGGCCAATCCGCCCCTGAGGTGAGGCGTCCCAGAGGCCCCAGAGATGAGGAGGCCTAGAGATGAGACATTCCAGAGGCCCCAGAGATGAGGAGTCCCAGAGGTTTGATGTCCCAGAGGACCAAGAGGTGGGGACCCTTAGAGGTGAGGAGTCCCAGAGGTGAGGAGCCCAAGAGGTGAGGAGTCCCAGAGGCCCCAGAGGTGGGGACCCTTAAAGAGGAGTCCTAGAGGTGAGAAGCCCCAGAGGTGAGGAGTCCCAGAGGCCCCAGAGGTGGGGACCCTTAGAGGAAAGGAGTCCCAGAGGTGAGGAGTCCCAGAGGTGAGGAGTCCCAGAGGTGAGGAGTCCCAGAGGTGAGGAGTCCCAGAGGTCCCAGAAGTGAGGAAACCCTGAGGTGAGAAGCCCCAGAGGTGAGGAGTCCCAGAGCCCCAGAGGTGGGGACCCTTAGAGGAGAGGAGTCCCAGAGGTGAGGAGTCCCAGAGGTGAGGAGTCCCAGAGGTGAGGAGTCCCAGAGGTGAGGAGCCCAAGAGGTGAGGAGCCCAAGAGGTGAGGAGTCCCAGAGGCCCCAGAGGTGGGGACCCTTAGAGAGGAGTCCTAGAGGTGAGAAGCCCCAGAAGTGAGGCGTCCCAGAGGACCCAGAAGTGAGGAAACCCTGAGGTGAGAAGCCCCAGAGGTGAGGAGTCCCAGAGGCCCCAGAGGTGGGGACCCTTAGAGGAAAGGAGTCCCAGAGGTGAGGAGTCCCAGAGGTGAGGAGTCCCAGAGGTGAGGAGTCCCAGAGGACCCAGAAGTGAGGAAACCCTGAGGTGAGAAGCCCCAGAGGTGAGGAGTCCCAGAGGCCCCAGAGGTGGGGACCCTTAGAGGAGAGGAGTCCCAGAGGTGAGGAGTCCCAGAGGTGAGGAGTCCCAGAGGTGAGGAGTCCCAGAGGTGAGGAGTCCCAGAGGCCCCAGAGGTGGAGACCCTTAGAGGAGAGGAGTCCCAGAGGTGAGGAGTCCCAGAGGTGAGGAGTCCCAGAGGTGAGGAGTCCCAGAGGTGAGGAGTCCCAGAGGTGAGGAGTCCCAGAGGTGGAGGCCACACATTTTGAACGTAACTTGCGTTCAGTATTCTACATACATATTTAGGCTTTGTGGCCTCACGGATCTCAAGATTGCCCCACTACACAAGTTACTGCAGGATACGTCCAATACTTATATGGATTATAAATTTGCAAAACAACGAACAGAAAAATAGAAAAAGTATAGAATTAATGTCACATGGTAATAATAAAGGTATTAATGATAAAACAGTTAAAAACATTTTCCTATGAAACACATTTATTAGAATGTTGTTAATGTCTACTGAACATACAAATAATTTTTACAGTTGCTTGTGATTGCAAACTGATGTAATAGCTGCACACAAGACTGCCATCATTACTGATCGAGACTTCGACCAGTCCCTTAGGTGGAGCAAGAGAACTGCGTAGGGATTGATTCGGACGTGGCTGCATGTGCTCGAGTTTGGCACGCCCCTATTGCACATTAACGATGGCAAAACACCCCTTCCACGCCCAATTCACTCCCCAAAATCATAGGCCTTAGTAAATATCTCTTGTGCTTGTAAGCGCACAGAACAGGGGTGCGTCCACAGCCGTATCTGACGCTTCTGGGCATGCGCTGAGTGATTTTGCGCATGATACGTGTCTTGATGAATCAGGCCCTTAAGTCACTTTTATTGCATTCTAGCGATTATGTCATTTATAGGGCGACTGTCAATTCTTCAGTAGGTTCGATGGTTAATAACACATGGCAGCTTTTTTTTCATTATTTTTGTAGTATTAACATTATAGAGACTTTGTAGAAGCACATATTTATGCATTTAGTATATCCAACATATACATTCATGGCTTTATGATAATACACTTTATAATACATACTTTGCTTTAGGTATAGATTGTAAACAACTACATTAGATTTAATCAGCACAATAACAATATAGAATCGGATGCCATTTATATACATATTATAATATACATGCATACTTGCCTACTCTCCCGGAATTCCCGGGAGGCTCACGAATTTTGGCAAGTCCTCCCGGACTCCCGTAAGAGTAGGCAAACCTTGCGCATTCGCCAAAATTCATGGCATTGAATGGTGAGGGGTGGGGCTTACTGACGCATTTAAGCCCCGCCCCCGCTATTCAATGTCGTGAATTTCGACATTTTATAGTGGGTGCGGGGCTATGGTGACGCAACAACGTCGTCATGCCCCCTCCTACCCCCGGTCACATGACTTCTCCCCCAGATCTCCCAGTGGCATGTATGTATACATGTTCTATTGTTTGAAATGCAACATTGTGATATATATATATAGATACACAGATATAGACACTGTAGTTGTCAAGGCTTTTACTGACACTATATATCATATATTTTCTCTATGGTATCTGTAAATAAAACGTTGTATAGCTGAGACTTGATTTTTCAGAGGGAGAAAGAGGGTTGAAGTGTTGGGTCTACATTACAGTAGCTAAAGGCCACTGCTTCATTTTCTATTGCACTGTATTCAATAAAAATTATTTTAGATTTTTCTTAAATGAGAGTTTAGGAGAGATGTGTAGTTTCTTCAACAACAGTTTATTTGTAACCTTGTGTTTATATTGTCTTCACTTTCTTATTTCTGCCTTATGCAACTATCTCTTGTTTCAGCTCTGTCCTCTTCCACATACAGTGTAAGTTCTCTAAGGAGCAGGGTCCTTCATACCCTTTGTTTCCATGTCTGCCTTGTATGTGTCCGATTAATATATGTCCCGGTTTTACGTATGTCCCGGTTTTACGTATGTCCCGGTTTTCCCTACTGTATGGAGCTGCAGAGCACTGTGGTGCTTTATGAATCTACCATAATAATAATGTAAAGCATTTTAATGGCTCTTATCCCCTTATATAGGGATTAGAGGACAATATTTACTAATTACCTAGGTCCTTATTGCCCAAAGTGCATGTCTCTATGTTATATGTAAACATCCTTACTGGTATTTCATGTACTTAGTTATTGCGCATGTATATAACATGGTACCATTCAGATTACTATTGGTGACATTTCTGTTATTGTATTACTATTATTTTTGTCACAGGCATTTACCTGGTCAACCAAATACTAAAAGAAGGTGACAGATACCATCTGGAGTTAGCGTTTGTCTGGAACAGGACCATAGAGAAGATGGAAGGGGCAGTGGAGTCACATCTCCAACTCCATGATCTGTCCGAGTTTGAGAAACGGTAATAAACCCATTTGTAGAAGAATTGGGCCTGTATAAAACCAGTAGATGTAGAACTATATCTCATTATCCAATGACCGGTAAGGACTAAGGGACACATGAATGTAGTTTCTGAAATATCCTAAAAAGAGTAAAAAAAACAACTAAACTTCCAAAAGTAATAAAGATATGGAAAAATTCACGCGTCTACTTCCCTGTGCCCGTTCCTCAGATCTATACGTTCCTATTTAACCTATATAATATAAGATGGTTTATATTGCTGGCGATCTGAGTTGGATGATAGGATGAGAATACTCACTTACATCCTCCCTAGATTCAGGTAAATTGGAGGATCTGTAGTAAAGACTCATAAAACTGCATATAATGGTCGATGAACTTCGCTCATGATAAGGAAGGTCCGTGCCACGGACAAGCAAGAGAAGTGCAGCCCCGAGGGCCGTACGTCCGGCTGGTTGGTGACATTGATGCTCTAGAAAACTACAAGGGCAACAGCAGGCGGATGAAGCACATATGGAATTACTTCCTACCCCAAAAAGCTTACACCAACTATGATAATGTGATAATAAGTGTGCATATAGGAGGGGTAGATGGATGGGGGCACATGTTAATCTACACATATGCCTCTTAGGAGGTGTAAAGAGAGAGGTTCTTTCTCTGTAATCCATGCTTGTACATAAAGTAAAACACAATTACTTCCTGGGATCTGGCAGCTTGACACCTGAAGGAGACATAAAATAAAATAAAAAACAAAAAACATCCTTAGTCCTGCAACTTGGAAAAAAACAGCAAATAATCCAGAGGATCGGTGCTTGGCCACATAAAAAAAAAAATTCTTGGACTGCCACAAACCAGCTCTTATCATGAGGAGCTCCTGCCGCGTAATGACTTAATAACAGCCGATGTGTCTATTTAGAACATGGTCCTCAGCGCTGAGGTTGTGGGAAATCATTGTAGGGTATTGTGATGACCGGTCTGGCAGACTATGACATTGACGTTTGAATGTCAAAATTGTGGCTATCGACAGTTACAATGATGCCATTTTAGCTACGTAGACACACTGAACATGTCGACAAGTTCAGCGTAGAGAGATTGACTACATCCCAATGAAAGGAGATCACAGATCTCAGCTGTCACAAAATTCAAGTGTTTTTCAGAATGCAAATGGTTGTTACTACTACTAATTGTAGATTATTATTAGACATTACTACCACTACTAGCATTTTACTAAGGTAATTTTGCTGAATGGAGGTTGTGGATGGGAGATCATTTCAGATGCTACGTCAGCTTTATACGTTCCTTAAGTTCAGAGAAAAATGAATTGAATTTACCTATAAAGGTTTTTATTATTTGAATACTTTTCTAGCACTGACCTAGTTTTCCGATCCTCTATGTAATGAATAGGAATGAAAAATAACTGATGATGTCTGAGTGATAGGCATCTGTCTAGTGCTACCTACCACTTTCACTGTCTCAGTAGATATATTTAGGGGGACAGAAACACTTCTTAGTTCCCCACTTTTGTCTCTGCACCTTTTTCCCTCTGCCCTCACTTTAATCCCTACAACATTGCTTGTGTGATCCAATGAATATGTTTCCAAACTCATCTGCAAAAGAAAAGAAATTTGTATAAAGTCAACACTCATTTCTTCTAATTTGAGACTTCTACTTGATTATAATTTATACATTTCATGCAACATAATCCACTTTCTGCATTTATTTCATTATAGCAATGCGGATGTGATTGTAGAAGTGGCTCATCCCTCTATAACAAGAGACTATGGAGAACAATTCTTATCTGCAGCAAATTTACTGGTAAAGAACATAAACGTTTCCTGGTTCTATGTATTCTATTTTCTGTCGTAACACGGGGAACATATATACTACTGCAATGGGAATTGAGGTAAAATGGCCGCTGCATAGTAATCTTCAGAGGTATGGTAGGTAAATATACCCTTAGTCGATGCGCCCAGCACTTAGTCCTGTCTCTCTCTACAACACACATTGCTTTATTATTCTTACCGATATACAAAGAAAGGTATAATACTAAAAAATCAGTGTACAACCCTTACTATGTATAGATAAGGAGGATCACTGCCATATGGATGTGAGGAAACCAAGGGTCAGGCATAGCCCCGGTCCCGCTCCATCACTGCCATATGGGTGTGAGGAAACCAAGGGTCAGGCATAGCCCCGGTCCCGCTTCATCACTACCATATGGATGTGAGTAACCCAATGTTCAGGCATAGCCCCGGTCCCGCTCCATCACTACCATATGGATGTGAGGAACCCAATGTTCAGGCATAGCCCCGGTCCCGCTTCATCACTACCATATGGATGTGAGTAACCCAATGTTCAGTCATAGCCCCGGTCCCGCTCCATCACTACCATATGGATGTGAGGAAACCAAGGGTCAGGCATAGCCCCGGTCCCGCTCCATCACTACCATATGGATGTGAGGAAACCAAGGGTCAGGCATAGCCCCGGTCCCGCTACATCACTACCATATGGATGTGAGGAACCCAATGTTCAGTCATAGCCCCGGTCCCGCTCCATCACTACCATATGGATGTGAGGAAACCAAGGGTCAGGCATAGCCCCGGTCCCGCTTCATCACTACCATATGGATGTGAGGAATCCAATGTTCAGTCATAGCCCCGGTCCCGCTCCATCACTACCATATGGATGTGAGGAACCCAATGTTTAGGCATAGCCCCGGTCCCGCTCCATCACTACCATATGGATGTGAGGAATCCAATGTTCAGTCATAGCCCCGGTCCCGCTCCATCACTACCATATGGATGTGAGGAACCCAATGTTCAGTCATAGCCCCGGTCCCGCTCCATCACTACCATATGGATGTGAGGAAACCAAGGGTCAGGCATAGCCCCGGTCCCGCTTCATCACTACCATATGGATGTGAGGAATCCAATGTTCAGTCATAGCCCGGGTCCCGCTCCATCACTACCATATGGATGTGAGGAACCCAATGTTTAGGCATAGCCCCGGTCCCGCTCCATCACTACCATATGGATATGAGTAACCCAATGTTCAGTCATAGCCCCGGTCCCGCTCCATCACTACCATATGGATGTGAGTAACCCAATGTTCAGTCATAGCCCTGGTCCCGCTCCATCACTACCATATGGATGTGAGTAACCCAATGTTCAGTCATAGCCCTGGTCCCGCTCCATCACTACCATATGGATGTGAGGAACCCAATGTTCAGGCATAGCCTCGGTCCCGCTCCATCACTACCATATGGATGTGAGGAACCCAATGTTCAGGCATAGCCCCGGTCCCGCTCCATCACTACCATATGGATGTGAGGAACCCAATGTTCAGGCATAGCCCCGGTCCCGCTCCATCACTACCATATGGATGTGAGGAACCCAATGTTCAGGCATAGCCCCGGTCCCGCTCCATCACTACCATATGGATGTGAGGAACCCAATGTTCAGGCATAGCCCCGGTCCCGCTCCATCACTACCATATGGATGTGAGGAACCCAAGGCTCAGGCATAGCCCCGGTCCCGCTCCATCACTACCATATGGATGTGAGGAACCCAATGTTCAGGCATAGCCCCGGTCCCGCTCCATCACTACCATATGGATGTGAGGAACCCAATGTTCAGGCATAGCCCCGGTCCCGCTCCATCACTACCATATGGATGTGAGGAACCCAATGTTCAGGCATAGCCCCGGTCCCGCTCCATCACTACCATATGGATGTGAGGAACCCAAGGCTCAGGCATAGCCCCGGTCCCGCTCCATCACTACCATATGGATGTGAGGAACCCAATGTTCAGGCATAGCCCCGGTCCCGCTCCATCACTACCATATGGATGTGAGGAACCCAATGTTCAGGCATAGCCCCGGTCCCGCTCCATCACTACCATATGGATGTGAGGAACCCAAGGCTCAGGCATAGCCCCGGTCCCGCTCCATCACTACCATATGGATGTGAGGAACCCAATGTTCAGGCATAGCCCCGGTCCCGCTCCATCACTACCATATGGATGTGAGGAACCCAATGTTCAGGCATAGCCCCGGTCCCGCTCCATCACTACCATATGGATGTGAGGAACCCAATGTTCAGGCATAGCCCCGGTCCCGCTCCATCACTACCATATGGATGTGAGGAACCCAATGTTCAGGCATAGCCCCGGTCCCGCTCCATCACTACCATATGGATGTGAGTAACCCAATGTTCAGGCATAGCCCTGGTCCCGCTCCATCACTACCATATGGATGTGAGGAACCCAATGTTCAGGCATAGCCCCGGTCCCGCTCCATCACTACCATATGGATGTGAGTAACCCAATGTTCAGTCATAGCCCCGGTCCTGCTCCATCACTACCATATGGATATGAGTAACCCAATGTTCAGGCATAGCCCCGGTCCCGCTCCATCACTACCATATGGATGTGAGTAACCCAATGTTCAGGCATAGCCCCGGTCCCGCTCCATCACTACCATATGGATGTGAGGAACCCAATGTTCAGGCATAGCCCCGGTTCCGCTCCATCACTACCATATGGATGTGAGGAACCCAATGTTCAGGCATAGCCCCGGTCCCGCTACATCACTACCATATGGATGTGAGGAACCCAATGTTCAGGCATAGCCCCGGTCCCGCTCCATCACTACCATATGGATGTGAGGAACCCAATGTTCAGTCATAGCCCCGGTCCCGCTACATCACTACCATATGGATGTGAGGAACCCAATGTTCAGGCATAGCCCCGGTCCCGCTCCATCACTACCATATGGATGTGAGGAACCCAATGTTCAGGCATAGCCCCGGTCCCGCTACATCACTACCATATGGATGTGAGGAACCCAATGTTCAGGCATAGCCCCGGTCCCGCTCCATCACTACCATATGGATGTGAGGAACCCAATGTTCAGGCATAGCCCCGGTCCCACTCCATCACTACCATATGGATGTGAGGAACCCAAGGCTCAGACATAGCCCCGGTCCCGCTCCATCACTACCATATGGATGTGAGTAACCCAATGTTCAGGCATAGATCCGGTCCCGCTCCATCACTACCATATGGATGTGAGGAACCCAATGTTCAGGCATAGCCCTGGTCCCGCTCCATCACTACCATATGGATGTGAGGAACCCAAGGCTCAGACATAGCCCCGGTCCCGCTCCATCACTACCATATGGATGTGAGTAACCCAATGTTCAGGCATAGATCCGGTCCCGCTCCATCACTACCATATGGATGTGAGGAACCCAATGTTCAGGCATAGCCCCGGTCCCGCTCCATCACTACCATATGGATGTGAGGAACCCAATGTTCAGGCATAGCCCCGGTCCCGCTCCATCACTACCATATGGATGTGAGGAACCCAATGTTCAGGCATAGCCCCGGTTCCGCTCCATCACTACCATATGGATGTGAGGAACCCAATGTTCAGGCATAGCCCCGGTCCCGCTACATCACTACCATATGGATGTGAGGAACCCAATGTTCAGGCATAGCCCCGGTCCCGCTCCATCACTACCATATGGATGTGAGGAACCCAATGTTCAGTCATAGCCCCGGTCCCGCTACATCACTACCATATGGATGTGAGGAACCCAATGTTCAGGCATAGCCCCGGTCCCGCTCCATCACTACCATATGGATGTGAGGAACCCAATGTTCAGGCATAGCCCCGGTCCCGCTACATCACTACCATATGGATGTGAGGAACCCAATGTTCAGGCATAGCCCCGGTCCCGCTCCATCACTACCATATGGATGTGAGGAACCCAATGTTCAGGCATAGCCCCGGTCCCACTCCATCACTACCATATGGATGTGAGGAACCCAAGGCTCAGACATAGCCCCGGTCCCGCTCCATCACTACCATATGGATGTGAGTAACCCAATGTTCAGGCATAGATCCGGTCCCGCTCCATCACTACCATATGGATGTGAGGAACCCAATGTTCAGGCATAGCCCTGGTCCCGCTCCATCACTACCATATGGATGTGAGGAACCCAAGGCTCAGGCATAGCCCTGGTCCCGCTCCATCACTACCATATGGATGTGAGGAACCCAATGTTCAGGCATAGCCCCGGTCCCACTCCATCACTACCATATGGATGTGAGGAACCCAATGTTCAGGCATAGCCCCGGTCCCGCTCCATCACTACCATATGGATGTGAGTAACCCAATGTTCAGGCATAGCCCTGGTCCCGCTCCATCACTACCATATGGATGTGAGGAACCCAATGTTCAGTCATAGCCCCGGTCCCGCTCCATCACTACCATTGCACGTTGCTTAAAGTAGTACCTCTAAGTTTAGGACATTGGGGCAAAGTAGTGTAATATTTCTAAGGTAAACCTATGTCATTACTAACACAGTTATAATATGTATTTAATACTTGGTTAGTATAAGTCACATGTGGTAGTTTAAATGATAAAATATGCTGCTTACAATCTGCAAGTAGATAAAGTCTAAAAGCATTGACTATCTATGAAGAAGACCCCATTGTATTAATATTGTATCCTGTGTATTTATGGTAATTGTTCTAGAAGTTACACAAGTTATACTTTTATGTGGGCAGCTGAAGTGTTTTTAGTCAGGGATAAAAGAGACCTCAGAGGACTGGCGGTTAGGACTGTATTTATAGATCAATTTCACTTCTGAAGCTCTGTGGTTTGTAGTTCTCTCTCTGCTTATACTGGGCTGATTCTTCCGTCAACGCAATTTGCATTTTTTTTTAAAATCTGATGTAATTTGCACAAACACACAAGAGGGTTATAATACATGGAATACTCTGGCTATGTGCAATATAATGTCTCAAGATAATACATTAACACCAGCTAATAATATAATCATTTATAAGACAAATACATTTCACTGACATGAAATTCATATATCAGGACGTTCTTAATGCCAACTCTACTCAAAATCTGTTTTTATAGGTTGCCTTAGTTGCAGACATTTGTTCGGGCAGACATACACGTCCGTCATCAGCACTTACACCTGCCCTATAGCTGGTGCAAGCGATACAGCGAAAAATCACCTACCTTAGAGATACCCAGAGCTTCAATCAGACGAATGTGCATGCCCGCCCCTACTGTGCATTGCCTGTGTGCAAACGCCTCTTACGTCCACCGTTTCGCCCTCCAAATTGTAGGCAGTCAGAATGGTCATTTGCACTTAAATTGCATCCACTTGCGTTGCAGAACAATTTCATGCAAAATACGGCGCACCACGGGACTCACGTCCTAAGATGAATCAGGTCCACTATGAACAAATCAATCATCATATTGGAAACCATTCCAGATGTATTGTGGGCAGGGCCGGACTGGGACTAAAAATCAGCCCTGGCATTTAAAGCACGCAGGCCCACCTCTGTTGAAAAAAATGTGTGCCGCAGTGCAGTGGCGGTGCCGCCAAGGGCGTAGCTACATTATGTTGGGGGCGTGGTCAAAATGGTGCGTTGATACATACATTATAATAAAACATTACATTTATCAGACCCTCCCCATCCACATTACGCCACCCCCCCAGATACATTATGTCACCCCCAGCCCACTGTACTTATCTATGCTGCTGATGCTGCTGACATTCCTGTAGAGTGAGCAGGGAAGCTCTTAGTCTCATGAGATTAATAAATCTCATGAGACTTAGAGCTCCTCGGCTTGCTCTGCAGGCTGTGCCCTGGGCGGAACTGGGAGCACAGATCCTCCTGCTGACCAACTGGATTAAGGCTCGGGGGCCCGGCACTTAAGTCATAGGGGCTCCTATAATGTAATTTGGCTATTAGACAAATTTTTGACAAATACACAGGCAATACTGTGTGCACTACTGTTAGGTGCACGCAGTTCTGCCTTAACAAGCAGTACAGTGTGAAGTAGGACATATCTCCCAACTGTTCTTGTAGTCAGACCAAATCCTGACTAAGCGGGACAGTCACCCACCAAATTCAGAACAGTTGGCAGACTGTCCTGGTCTCTCCTACCTGTCTTGTCATGGTCACCACTTGTGGCTGCTGGTGTCTTTAGATCGGTTGCTGCTTGTCTCGATCCTGGAATGTTGGATGCCCTATTAGGAGAAAAAGTACATGAGTAAATGAAATTTAGCCCTGGTGTTAAATCAATATAGCATCCACGTTTTAAAATTAGGCCTCACTGCAGCCACTCATTAAAATACTAGTATTCACATTTGATAAATAAATCTATTTCCCTCCAACTAGCCCTGACATTAAATAGTATTCCCATTTAATAAATAAAACTATTTCCCTCTCTCCAAACAACCCCAGCAAGAAATTAAATAGCATTTAAGTTTAATAAATATATCCATTTCCTACAACCACCCCAGGCATTAAATAACTCATAATCACATTTAATAAATAGACCTCATTTTCCACACACAGCCCCACATTCAATTAATAGCTCCCAAACCACCCCAGCATTAAATTAAAAATCCAATCACCCCATCTTAAATTGATAGGCCCCACTATTAAATTGCCCCTCCATCCCCCTACAAATTGAATAGCACCCAATAATTAGCCCCTACCTGCAATTCACCATTAGATTAACCAGCCTACCTCCCACATTATATTAAGACCCCCCTATCCACACATTATAGTCATACACCGATCCCCCACACACACACACACATTATAGTCGTACGCCGGCCCACACACACACACACACACACACATTATGGTCATACACTGACCCCCCCCACACACACATTATGGTCATACACTGACCCCCCCCCCCCCCACACACACATTATGGTCATACGCCGGCCCCCACACACATACAATAGTCATACCCTGTCACACATAAAACATACTATATTTTCACTGTCACACACGTACACACTATAATCATACCCTGTCACACACACATACTTTACATACCCTGTCACACACACATACTTTACATACCCTGGCACCCACATACTTTACATACCCTGGCACCCACATACTTTACATACCCTGGCACCCACATACTTTACATACCCTGGCACCCACATACTTTACATAATCTGGCACCCACATACTTTACATACCCTGGCACCCACATACTTTACATACCCTGGCACCCACATACTTTACATAATCTGGCACCCACATACTTTACATACCCTGGCACCCACATACTTTACATAATCTGGCACCCACATACTTTACATACCCTGGCACCCACATACTTTACATAATCTGGCACCCACATACTTTACATAATCTGGCACCCACATACTTTACATAATCTGGCACATAAACTACCCCCCCTCCCTCCTTACCTTGTGCGCTCCGCGGCGCGCTGTGCAGTCTCTCCTATCACATGGCACGGCACCTATCACGTGGTGCGCGTCCCATGTGACATAGCCAGATCCATTCATAGAAGAGGAGGGGAGAAGAGGACGCGCGGCCACCAGTAAGTAAGTATACAGCCGGCCCCATTTCTCAGCGCACAGACTGTCATGCAGGAATTCTGGCATGACAGTCTGTGCGCTGAGCGATGGGGCCGGCCAGCTAGTAACCGGCCCATCTGGCCAACGGCCCTTCTGGCATTTGCCAGAAGTGCCAGATGGCCAGTCCGGCCCTGATTGTGGGTCCCAAACTACGCACTTGTTTGAGCACTAAAATTTGGGTATAAGAGTCAGTGCTCTGCCTTTATTTGTGATGTTACCACTTCCTACTGCTGCCAAATGCCTTAATGTCAGGGAAGTGTCCTACCATGGATACAAGATACAAAATAAAACCATGCCACGTACGGAACAAGTTATCCAGTATATCTAGCCTCTAATGGTAAATACTACCTTGTCAGACATACACATTGCTGGATAACGGTTCAGTGGAAAGGCACTTATATAACCTAGCTTGCCACGTATGGTGTGCATATCATGATTTTAATGCATACACCAGCAGCATATTGTGTGTAAAACAGAAAATCAGTTCAGAGTGAATCCCTTTGTAAACCTGGTCTACCTTATACTCTGTGCATATAGTGACCTGAATACAAAGTCTGAAGTGGTCAATCAATTTCTGTGTTTCCAAGACAAAGCTGTTAGAGTTCTTACTTCAATCATCAGTCTTCAGACTGAAAGACTTGTACAGATTTTCAGAACAATATTGTAGTGTGAAGACCCCTCTGGTAGTATGATGACCATATATGGTCCTTCACCTCAGCTAGCTGGTGGGTACAGACAAATACAGGGCAGAGGGCTCCCAGAAGAAATGAGTTGCATAGAGTCAACACTAGCACAAAATGGTGGTGCCGTGTAAAGTTATTATAACATTTTTGGGAACCAGACCATCTCCTAAAAATAACAATAGATGAAAGTTATTACACCCCTTCTCCAACAGAAATGCGATGGATCCCAGACGACATCTTAGTGGTTACACCCAGCACATTACTTTATCGGATGTTACATGCTACACGTTCCACACACATGCACAGCACTTAGTTACAGCAATCTCACCGATGACACAACAACTGCTGGGAGCAGTAGTACCACATCCACTCACACACCACAGCCTGTATGCAGGTGATTCTCTTGCGCTTCCCCTCAGGGGAGATATTACAAGTTGCTTCTCACTACACCATCCAAGTATCCTGGCGCTTTCTTTTGGTAGCCATATTGCCTTTATGCAGAGACCGCTCCTCATGGTATTGGGGTACTCTCAGTATGACCCCTCAGTATGGGAGTAACACTGGTGCATCTCTGCTCCCATGAGGCCTCCCCTCTTCAGATACCCCCGGTCACTGGGGTAAGGGGCATTACACTAACATTCACAATAGATAGTCACTGTGTGCTGGGTCCACAGTCAATAGCTCTATACAATAGTCTCCTTTTTTACCAGGATATTCCTTCAATCACATTCCACATGGACATCGTCTCCATTTCATGTAAGGTTATGAGAAAGCCGGACATGGTCGGAAGTGTCATAACATTTATCAATAGAACAAAGTAAATCAGTCACATTGGTTAAGTAAAGCAACGCAAATGTGTCTGGTTCGATGTTCTTGGATTCAGCATGAAGCATGCGTTGCCAAGTTCCCAATCCTTCTCCCACAGTACAGGAAACCCCAAGGTGCCCAAATTGTTGGGACAGTTCATTGTGCTGACTGAGCGAGTACATTACCCTACGCGTTTCGTCACTACACAACTTCTCCTGATAAGTCATAAAGATACAGATAATTGGGGTAATTCACGTTTTGCCACAAATATGGGAGCTATCTGCAAAAACATCTATTTATCCTAAGGACACATTGCAAGGTTAACGTTCACTTTCCATCTCTTGAATCTTCCCCTGTAAAAGGCAGATACATCCAGAATGTAGGTTTAAGTGTACACCTGAATATGTTACAAAAATGTCACTTCAAAGTACAAACTTCCACCACTTCTAAAGCTATATGAAAATAGGACCACTCCCTTATGTAATATCACCGAATCTAATATCATCTTATGTAATATCCCCTTTTACAGTTCCCAGATTAGCCCCAGTTATTACCTACAATGAGTGTGAGGGGACATCAGGACTGTCCTTATCATATGTATCACTATCATAATGCATCTTTGTGTGTAAAGGAGAGCTGGAAGTTACAAGCCTGATTTACTGGATGAAGTATTTTTATTTAAGAATCAGGGCATTTGTCACTTTTATATTAAAGTATCAAACATGACTTGGACAACTCCAATCTTGTTTTGGCTGCTTCAAAATAAAAACTCTACCCCCCCCCCCCCCCCCCCCATCACTGATGACAAATGCTGCTCAACATTGCACTACTGCTATACTAAATCTGCCAGCAGAGGGCGATATTCAGTTTACTAAATTATTCTATTTAATGTGCACGTACTGTACAAGATGTGTCTATGTATTTGTGAGCTTTTATGTAAACATGTGAAGAATGTAACATGTCAGTAGTCTGACAACCCAGAACAGGGATACGATGCTCATAGAGGTTTCAATCTGTTTCATTAATTGAATCTGTCATATTATTTTAATTGATTTGTTAAGTGAAAACAACAACATACTGTGGGAGACAAAATAAATACAGAATCCTGACTTACAATTTAATGGAAAAAGGTTGCAACAGCAAAAGGTGTAATTATGGCTAAGTGAGATTAGAATAGTTGTATATTAGTAGGGAATAGGGTTGGTCTGATGGTGTACCAGTGTGAGTAGTATAGGTGGGAGTAGGGTAGGTGTGAGGGTGTACCAGTGTGAGTAGTATAGGTGGGAGTAGGGTAGGGGTGAGGGTGTACCGGTGTGAGCGGTATAGGTGGGAGTAGGGTAGGTGTGAGGGTGTACCAGTGTGAGTTGTATAGGTGGGAGTAGGGTAGGTGTGATGGTGTACCAGTGTGAGCGGTATAGGTGGGAGTAGGGTAGGTGTGAGGGTGTACCAGTGTGAGTAGTATAGGTGGGAGTAGGGTAGGTGTGAGGGTGTACCAGTGTGAGTAGTATAGGTGGGAGTAGGGTAGGTGTGAGGGTGTACCAGTGTGAGTAGTATAGGTGGGAGTAGGGTAGGTGTGAGGGTGTACCAGTGTGAGAAGTATAGGTGGGAGTAGGGTAGGTGTGAGGGTGTATCAGTGTGAGCAGTATATGTGGTAGTAGGGTAGGTGTGAGGGTGTACCAGTGTTAGTAGTATAGTTTGTAGTAGGGTAGGTGTGAGGGTGTACCAGTGTAAGTAGTATAGGAAGGAGTAGGGTAGGTGAGAGGGTGTACCAGTGTTAGTAGTATAGGTAGGAGTATGGTAGGTGTGAGGGTGTATCAGTGTGAGTAGTATAGGTGGGAGTATGGTAGGTGTGAGGGTGTACAGGTGTGAGTAGTATAGGTAGGAGTATGGTAGGTGTGAGGGTGTATCGGTGTGAGTAGTATAGGTAGGAGTATGGTAGGTGTGAGGGTGTACCGGTGTGAGTAGTATAGGTAGGAGTATGGTAGGTGTGAGGGTGTACCAGTGTGAGTAGTATAGGTAGGAGTAGAGTAGGTGTGAGGGTGTACTGGTTTGAGTAGTATAGGTGGGAGTAGGGTAGGTGTGAGGGTGTACTGGTTTGAGTAGTATAGGTGGGAGTAGGGTAGGTGTGAGGGTCTACCGGTGTGAGGGTGTACTTGTGTGAGTAGTATAGGTAGGAGTATGGTAAGTGTGAGGATGTACCAGTGTCAGTAGTATAGGTGTGAGGGTGTACCAGTGTCCGTAGTATAGGTGGGAGTAGTATAGGTGTGAGGGTGTACTGGTGTGAGGGTGTACTGGTGTGAGTAGTATAGGTAGGAGTATGGTAGGTGTGAGGGTGTACTGGTGTGAGTAGTATAGGTAGGAGTATGGTAGGTGAGAGGGTGTACTGGTGTGAGTAGTATAGGTAGGAGTATGGTAGGTGAGAGGGTGTACTGGTGTGAGTAGTATAGGTAGGAGTATGGTAGGTGAGAGGGTGTACTGGTGTGAGTAGTATAGGTAGGAGTAGTATAGGTGTGAGGGTGTACCGGTGTGAGTAGTATAGGTGGGGGTAGGGTAGGTGAGAGGGTGTACTGGTGTGAGTAGTATAGGTAGGAGTCGGGTAGGTGTGAGGGTGTACCAGTGTCAGTAGTATAGGTAGGAGTATGGTAGGTGTGAGGGTGCACCAGTGTGAGTAGTATAGGTAGGAGTAGGGTAGGTGAGAGGTTGTACCGGTGTGAGTAGTATAGGTGTGAGGGTGTACCAGTGTGAGTAGTATAGGTAGGAGTATGGTAGGTGAGAGGGTGTACCGGTGTGAGTAGTATAGGTAGGAGTAGTATAGGTGTGAGGGTGTACCAGTGTGAGTAGTAAAGGTAGGAGTATGGTAGGTGTGAGGGTGCACCAGTGTGAGTAGTATAGGTAGGAGTATGGTAAGTGTGAGGATGTACCAGTGTCAGTAGTATAGGTGTGAGGGTGTACTGGTGTGAGGGTGTACCAGTGTCCGTAGTATAGGTGGGAGTAGTATAGGTGTGAGGGTGTACTGGTGTGAGGGTGTACTGGTGTGAGTAGTATAGGTGGGAGTATGGTAGGTGTGAGGGTGTACCGGTGTGAGTAGTATAGGTGGGAGTAGGGTAGGTGTGAGGGTGTACTGGTGTGAGTAGTATAGGTAGGAGTATGGTAGGTGTGAGGGTGTACCAGTGTGAGTAGTATAGGTGGGAGTAGGGTAGGTGTGAGGATGTACCAGTGTCAGTAGTATAGGTGGGAGTATGGTAGGTGTGAGGGTGTACTGGTGTGAGTAGTATAGGTAGGAGTAGGGTAGGTGTGAGGGTGTACCGGTGTGAGTAGTATAGGTAGGAGTATAGTAAGTGTGAGGATGTACCAGTGTGAGTAGTATAGGTAGGAGTATGGTAAGTGTGAGGATGTACCAGTGTCAGTAGTATAGGTGGGAGTAGTATAGGTGTGAGGGTGTACTGGTGTGAGGGTGTACCGGTGTGAGTAGTATAGGTAGAAGTATGGTAGGTGTGAGGGTGTACCGGTGTGAGTATGGTAGGTGTGAGGGTGTACCGGTGTGAGTAGTATAGGTAGGAGTATGGTAGGTGAGAGGGTGTACCGGTGTGAGTAGTATAGGTGGGAGTAGGGTAGATGTGAGGGTGTACCGGTGTGAGTAGTATAGGTAGGAGTATGGTAGGTGTGAGGGTGTACCGGTGTGAGTAGTATAGGTAAGAGTATGGTAGGTGAGAGGGTGTAGCGGTGTGAGTATGGTAGGTGTGGGGGTGTACCGGTGTGAGTAGTATAGGTAGGAGTATGGTAGGTGAGAGGGTGTACCGGTGTGAGTAGTATAGGTGGGAGTAGGGTAGGTGTGAGGGTGTATCGGTGTGAGGGTGTACTGGTGTGAGTAGTATAGGTGGCAGTAGGGTAGGTGTGAGGGTGTAGCCGTGTGAGTAGTATAGGTAGGAGTATGGTAGGTGAGAGGGTGTACTGGTGTGAGTAGTATAGGTAGGAGTAGGGTAGGTGTGAGGGTGTACTGGTGTGAGTAGTATAGGTAGGAGTATGGTAGGTGTGAGGGTGTACCGGTGTGAGTAGTATAGGTAGGAGTATGGTAGGTGTGAGGGTGCACCAGTGTGAGTAGTATAGGTAGGAGTATGGTAGGTGTGAGGGTGCACCAGTGTGAGTAGTATAGGTAGGAGTAGGGTAGGTGAGAGGTTGTACCGGTGTGAGTAGTATAGGTGGTAGTAGGGTAGGTGTGAGGGTGTACCAGTGTGAGTAATATAGGTAGGAGTATGGTAGGTGTGAGGATGTACCAGTGTGAGTAGTATAGGTAGGAGTATGGTAGGTGTGAGGATGTACCAGTGTGAGTAGTATAGGTAGGAGTATGGTAGGTGTGAGGGTGTACCGGTGTGAGTAGTATAGGTAAGAGTATGGTAGGTGAGAGGGTGTAGTGGTGTGAGTATGGTAGGTGTGGGGGTGTACCGGTGTGAGTAGTATAGGTAGGAGTATGGTAGGTGAGAGGGTGTACCGGTGTGAGTAGTATAGGTGGGAGTAGGGTAGGTGTGAGGGTGTATCGGTGTGAGGGTGTACTGGTGTGAGTAGTATAGGTGGCAGTAGGGTAGGTGTGAGGGTGTAGCCGTGTGAGTAGTATAGGTAGGAGTATGGTAGGTGAGAGGGTGTACTGGTGTGAGTAGTATAGGTAGGAGTAGGGTAGGTGTGAGGGTGTACTGGTGTGAGTAGTATAGGTAGGAGTATGGTAGGTGTGAGGGTGTACCGGTGTGAGTAGTATAGGTAGGAGTATGGTAGGGGAGAGGGTGTACCGGTGTGAGTAGTATAGGTAGGAGTATGGTAGGTGTGAGGGTGTACCGGTGTGAGTAGTATAGGTAGGAGTATGGTAGGTGTGAGGGTGTACCGGTGTGAGTAGTATAGGTAGGAGTATGGTAGGTGAGAGGGTGTACCGGTGTGAGTAGTATAGGTAGGAGTAGTATAGGTGTGAGGATCTACTGGTGTGAGTAGTATAGGTGGTAGTAGTATAGGTGGGAGTAGGATAGGTGAGAGGGTGTACCGGTGTGAGTAGTATAGGTAGGAGTAGTATAGGTGTGAGGATCTACCGGTGTGAGTAGTATAGGTAGGAGTATGGTAGGTGTGACGGTGTACAATTGAGGGTGTACCAGTGTGATCATCATCATCATTTATTTATATAGCGCCACTAATTCCACAGCGCTCACTCACATCAGTCCCTGCCCCATTGGGGCTTACAGTCTAAATTCCCTAAGACAGATATGGCCATGGTTGGGAATCGAACTCATTACCTCAGTGCTGTAAGGCAGAAGTGCTAACCACCGCGCTGCCTTCAATGTGTACTTGTCTTCCCTCTAGATTGGATCTCCCACCGTGTTAGCTGATAAGGAGATTGAAAGTAGACTGAGAGAGAGCGCAAAAATCTCAGGCCACACCCTATATATTCCCAGCGGAGCCTTATGGGGTGGAGAAGATATTCAGAAAATGGCTGAGAGAGGAACGCTGAAAGTAAGGACTTCATACAAAGTGTGTGTGTGATGATTGTCATGTGTATGTTATGTGTGTGGTGCGTGTGATGTGTGTGTGTGTGTGTGTGTGTATGTCATATCTCTAATGATTATTTGGCTATTTGATATAACTGCACAGAACTATTTCTGATTAGCACCATTATTGTTACCCAGGGTAAATGAATGAGGGCTCCAATATCCTGCGGACACTGTATGGATGATGGTAACTGTCCACGTTCATATAACCACAACTGTTACCTGTGAGTGCAGAGGTCACCACAGAGCTCACCACAGAGCTCACCACAGAGGTCACCACAGAGGTCACCACAGAGGTCACCACAGAGGTTTTAGCCTATTTCACCGACTGTTGATTACAAATCATCAGCGCTCACTGGTTGCTGGAGTCACATTTCTTGGTTGTGATCCCAGAATCTCTGCGCCCTGGACTGGAGTATGGTCCCTGCCTTCTGTAATGTGTAATTAGTATGTTTATTTCTACTTGGTACATTACCAAATGGGTCCTCCAACCAAATCATTGTAGGGACACCTTCATTCTTACAGATAACAGTAAGTTCTTCTGTTTGTCAGACGGTGGAAGCTCTGGAGTTACTTGCACCTCGTCACACATGAGAACATTGGTCAGAAATAAGTAGCCGGGAATACATTTTGTTTTTGATTAAATCATTTCCCATTATTTTTTACTAGGGCCTTAAAGTCACTATGACGAAGCATCCCGATAGCTTCAAACTAGAAGGAAATCTGGCGGAGAAGAAGCAAGAAGCCATACACAGACCAACTGTCCTCTATGAGGGTCCTGTACGTAACCTGTGCCCAATGGCACCGAATAACGTCAATACAATGGCTGCCGCTTGCATGGCCGCCCACACTCTGGGGTTTGACAATGTCATTGGAGTATTGATAGCTGATCCCAGGTAAGGTGCTTGTAAGAATATTTTTCAAAATCCATCAGTAATGTCCCTTTAAACTTAGAAATACATTATGGAGAATAAGGACAGCCCCACACAGACTCATGATTTCACCATCAGTTTTGATTCACAATAAAGGGCGCATCGGACTTCAGTTACTCAGACTTTACTGCCCCAGAATGACAGTCTCTAGACACCAGTTCTCACTGACGGGCTATCTATGTATAATGAACGAACATCCATATTTTGCCAGCAAGATGTCATTTGTATAGTAAGGCTTGTTGGGATCATTAGTATGGTTACCAATCAGTAAATATTGATGGCAGTCACAAAGTCATTTTTACTATCAAACAAACTTTTTTTATTTTTTTAGTGATTGCAACAAACATTCATTTTAGAGAACAAACTTTATAGTGTATATATTTATTCTTGTGTTATGAGGTTCAGGCTCTTTATATAATAAACTAGCTGAAGTACCCAGCGGTGCCTGGGTTTAAATCTTCAAGTTATTCAGTTATCAATGAGTTGGATGTAACTGTCAACCTTGTAAAAATATTTAGCAGCCAATATGTCAGCCAAATCCATCCAGTAGAAGCTCTGTGTCAAAGTTCTGCCCAGCGTAACCCAACGGGAAGTCCGACTGGGACCCCAACCACTCCATTAGGCATCTCAGACCAATTGCCACCCCTCTGTGAAGTTTTCATCCAAATTTATCTAGTGGAAGGCCCAGAACAGGCTCCCCGGGTCAAAGTTCTCCCCCGTGTACAGCAACTAGAGGTCCGACCAGGACCTCAGCCCCCTACTATGTATTCTGGAATCCAGTGTTACCACCGAGAAGTTTCTATCCAGTGGAAGGCTCAGAACATGTTTTCCGTACAGCAACGGGAGGTCCAACAGGGACCCTAATCCCTCTAGAACCTGGTCAGGATCCAACTGGACCACCTCGCGTTGATTTCATCCTAACCGCTGCAGGGGTGTATAATTTTATATATATATACATACACACACACACTATATAAACAAAAATGACATTGATCCTCTGCACTCCATGTACAAACTGGGATGCACCTCATTTTTTTGTGTCAGGTGAGTCCCAGGTGTCCCATGGCAGCTAGTGCCCTTAAAAGCTGTGAGAAGGTGCGCCTGATGTTAGGACTGGACAAAATGGGAACACTCGGTCAACTTAACATATGATGTGGAAATAGTAATAACAGCAATAACAAAGGGTTCAACACCTTGATCTCTTTGTCATGTTCCTCAGACCATTCCTGAACAATTCCTGCAGTGTGACAGGGGCATTATCCTGCTGAGAGAGGCCACTGCCATCAGGGAATACCACTGCCATGAAGGGGTGTACTTGGTCTGCAGCAATGTTTAGGTAGACACCAGACTCTCAGGTTCTGTCACTTACCTCTTTGCTGCCTTTCCAAGTTGTCCCTGTGGTCCCCAGGCTCTGCTGGCTTCAGACCTCTCTGTAAGATGCTGTCCAGTCTATCTCCACCCCAGAGATTCCTCAAGAATCAGAGTATGGGTGCAGCCATCTTGGATTCAGTCACATGATTTCTCTCAGCCAATCAGGTGATAACAGCCTCCATTTCAGATTCCCTCCAAAACCAGTTCATGGGAGCTGCCATCTTGGATATAGTCACCTGATCCATCTTAGCAACTCAGAGTGCTGCCTCTGCCCAGCTGATTGCAGTCTCCAATCAGGAATCAGCAACAACTATAAAAGTACTTCCTGGAGTCCTTACCTGTTGCTAATGCAATGTGGTATTCCAGATGCCAACCTGTCTTGCTACTATCCCAGCTCTGACAGTGCAGGCTGCATTCTGTTTACAGTCCGATCTAGAAATCAGTTCTGTTTGCTCCCCCCTGTTAGTGTAACCACAATCTGCACCAGTCCATTCACTACATGCAGAGGGACATTATCAGGCCACCCAGCTTTGTCTATGTAGTCACCAGTCCAGCTCCAAAGACACAATTCAGTCTGGGTACAGACAGATGTTCAGGTGTGACAGGTAGGTGGTACGTGTCAAAGTTACATCCACATGAATGCCAGGACCGAACGTTTCCCAGCAGAACATTGCACAGAGCATCACACTGCCTCCACCAGCTGCCTTCTTCCCATAGTGCATCCTGGTGCCATCTGTACCCCAGGTAAATGATGCACATACACCCGGCCGTCCACATGATGTAAAAGGAAACGTGATTCATCAGACCAGGCCACCTTCTTCCATTGCTCCATGGTCCAGTTCTGGTGCTCACGTGCCCATTATAGGCACTTTCTGCAGTATACAGGGGTCAGCATGGGCACTCTGACCGGTCTGTGGCTCCGCAGCCCCATACACAGCAAGCTGCGGAGCTCTGTGTGATCTGACACCTTTCTATCATAGCCGGCAGTAACTTTACAGCAGCTCTTCTGTAGGATTGGACCAGACGTCCTAGTCTTCACTCCCCAGGCGGATCAATGAGCCTTGTGCACCCGTCAACCTGTCACCGGTTGTCCTTCCTTGGACCACTTTAGGTAGGTACTAACCCCTGCATACCGGGAACACCCCACAAGAGAGGCCGTGTAGGAGATGCTCTGACCCAGCCGTCTAGACGGCACTATTTGCCCCTTGTCAGAGTCCCTCAGATCCTCACGTTGCCCATTTTTCCTGCTTCCAACACATCAACTTCAAGAACTGACTGTTCAGTTACTGCCTAATATATCCCACCCCTGACAGGTGCCGGAGTAACCAGATAATCAGTGTATTCACCTCACTGTCAGTGGTAATGTTGTGGCTGATCGGTGTGTATATATATATATATATACCACACTTCAACCGATGAGCATGTGTTATGCTGAAGTTACTTATGATGGCAGCTGGTATGTAATTATCATCAACATAACTGTGTTCTCCTCAGCATCCCAAACTGGCATCTTGTGGAAACTGTAGTGACCGGAGCAACACATGAGGGAACTGGTGGAGTATTCAGTGTTACAACAACCAGATACAACCCAGCAGAATCCGGCTGTGTGACTGGCAATGCCACCTTCATGTCCTTCTGGAGCAGCCTGTTGGGTGAGACACTTCTTACTACTATACTGATTCTACTATAGGGCATTAGTTATCTACGCACTAGACTTCGCGGAGATTAATCTGCATTTAAAGATGAACTTCTCCAAAGTGTAGATGTGGGATTATCACCATAAGTTGTTTTTCAGGAGACATAAATGTAACACAACTCAAAATATAAATTTGATTACAAAAATTCTTTTCCCAGACTTAACCCTTTAGTGCCACGAATGTTGAAGCGGTTTGCTCAGCATACTGTAGAAACACTGAAACATACATAGAGGTTTCTACTGTATTCACATACACTCATCTTTCTCCCCTCCTCTGGTTTCCTATGAGTCCCTGACATTACCTGCTGTCTCCCTTAGCAAGGGAGAGACATTCACCTCTCACCACCCTGAAAACCCTGCAACGGCTGCTGTCTGTATTTCTAAAGAACACTAATGTCCCATTTAGTTTTATTGCGCTGACTGGAATTTCTAGAGGTAGTAGATTCCTAAAAGCAAAAAGGTAGATACAAAAAATGATAATAAAAATGTGATTGATAAACGTATACAACATATTTAATAGATTTTGGACAGCAGGGTGGTACATCCAATTTTAACACTTTCTTGCTCTTAATCCACCACTGTTTAGCCACAAAGATTTCGCTTAGGACTAGATTTACTAAGAAACGAGTTTGGTGGCGGCTTGAAACTGCCGCACATCACCGGCGGTTTAGTGGTCCAAACCACCACATTTACTATAGGGCGATTTGAAGCTGCAATTTGTAATATCTGTGGCGGTTCAAACCGCCCTTTAGTAAATCTAGCCCTTAATCTTAATGAAGAGCGGGCATTACCAATGGTTTATACCTCCTAATAATAACCCAGGATGTATTTAGTTGTGTATGGGATAACAGAGATGTTAAAGCCACCTCTGAGCCAGCTTTCAATTTAGACTTCATTGGTGAAGTCTTAGCTCCGTGGAGCTCACAATCTAAATTCTGTAATGTTGACATACAATATGGCCAAATTATTCATATTCCAATGACCCTACTAGTATGTGTTTAAGGATCCATCCATCTTACACATATAGCATTTCACATATTTATCCTTTCCTCATACATAATACTACAATCACTACATATTATGTATGTATGGTCATATCTATATATTCTATATAGAGTGCTACACTATACCACTCCTCTGCAATCTCCTACTGGACAGATTGGCTTCTCTCCCATCTGTTATGAACACTACAGCCAGCCTTATACACCTCCCATCCTGCTCCTCAAGTGCCACCTACTGCCAATCCTCCCATCCTGCTCCTCAAGTGCTTACTGCCAATCCTCCCATCCTGCTCCTCAAGTGCCATCTTCTGCCAATCCTTCCATCCTGCTCCTAAACTACCACACTTTCTGCCTGTCCTCCCATCCTGCTCCTCAAGTGCCACCTACTGCCAGTCCTTCCATCCTGCTCCTAAACTACCACACTTTCTGCCTATCCTCCCATCCTGCTCCTCAAGTGCCACCTACTGCCACGGCTGCCAACCTGCTCCAAAACTGCCACCTTCTGCCAATCCTCACATCCTGTTCCTCAAGTGCCATCTACTGCCAGTCCTTCCATCCTGCTCGAAAACTACCACACATTCTGCCAGTCCTCCCATCCTGCTCCTCAAGTGCCACCTACTGCCAATCCTCACATCCTGCTCCTCAAGTGCCACCTACTGCCAATCCTCACATCCTGCTCCTCAAGTGCCACCTACTGCCAATCCTCACATCCTGCTCCTCAAGTGCCACCTACTGCCAGTCCTTCCATCCTGCTCCTAAACTACTACACTTTCTGCCTGTCCTCCCATCCTGCTCCTCAAGTGCCACCTACTGCCATCCTTGCCATCCTGCCCCAAAGCTACCACACCTTCTTCCAGTCCTCCCATCCTGCTCCTCAAGTGCCACCTACTGCCATCCTTGCCATCCTGCCCCAAAGCTACCACACCTTCTTCCAGTCCTCCCATCCTGCTCCTCAAGTGCCACCTACTGCCATCCTTGCCATCCTGCCCCAAAGCTACCACACCTTCTTCCAGTCCGCCCATCCTGCTCCTCAAGTGCCACCTACTGCCATCCTTGCCATCCTGCCCCAAAACTACCACACCTTCTGCCTGTCCTCCCATCCTGCTGCTCAAATGCCACCTACTGCCACGCCTCCCATCCTGCTACTCAAGTCCTATAACATCTGCCAGTCCTCCCATCCTGCTCCTCAAGTGCCACCATCTAACACACTTATGCTAATCCCCACCAGTGATGGCCCCTCCCCCTCATACTTTATAGAAACACAATTATGCTAATCCTCAGCAATCTCCTATAATTGACACATATTTTTCAACCGCATATATCCTGTGCCTCAGTATACCAATCACCTTACATAGGTGATACACTGGACCTGTCCCAATCCACAGATGACCGCCTCCTTTATAATAGCTAGCTCTGATGGTTGCTTCAGTACCTCCCACATAACCTGTTCAGGAGGGAGAGTTATGATTTGATGGGACCGTCCCATTGTCCTAACTGTTGGCACTTTAGTCCTGACTCCCGGGACATTGAAGTATGATCCCCGTAAGCAGAGGGATCACCAAGGTGAGGCCATATTACAGGAGGTTTATACGCTATTAGAATATAATAATACATATGGAAATAGTTCTTAGTGCTTGTTAATGTAATCACCCTAAAGGGCTCACTGTGTATGTCACCACAAAGCCTCACTTGTCATTGTTTCCAGTCCTGTTTCTCTTCTACAGCTTGCAAAGGCCACGGAGGACGCGTTTATCTCTGCTGAACTGAAGACATCTGTATGATACTTTATTTCCATCCTGACAGAGGGAGAGAGCTTGTTACATCCCAGTAATAATGTTATAAATATGTGTATATACAAACAGCAGAAACCACAAGCATATTTATAAAGTTAAACCTAAGTATATCAGATTTGTAGACACATCCTGTAATATTTATTGGAAACTGAAGTGAAGAAGTAATTAGATTGTATCTGCCATTTATGCATCATGTATTAAGTGTTGTTTGTAATTGATTTAACCCCAGATTACCTGTACTTAGAATACTTTTCTTTCCTATTTGTGAGTCTGTTATTCAAATAAAGTTTATTATAAAAATGTGTTTTTTATATTTTTATTTTCACCGCACAAGGCTGATATAAAGACATACAGGGTAGTATGATTCTGTCATTTTACACAAGGAAAACATTAATACTGAGGAAACATGTAGAAGAGTAATGTGTATCTGGGGGAAGGGGGAGCTGCCTTAGTAGTGATCAGGGTTAGTAGTGGTCGGGGTTAGTAGTGGTGGTCAGGGTTAGTAGTGGTCGGGGTTAGTAGTAGTGGTCAGGGTTAGTAGTGGTCGGGGTTAGTAGTAGTGGTCAGGGTTAGTAGTGGTCAGCGTCAGTAGTGGTCGGGGTTAGTAGTAGTGGTCAGGGTTAGTAGTGGTCAGCATCAGTAGTGGTCGGGGTTAGTAGTAGTGGTCAGGGTTAGTAGTGGTCAAGGTTAGTAGTAGTGGTCAGGGTTAGTAGTGGTCAGCGTCAGTAGTGGTCGGGGTTAGTAGTAGTGGTCAGGGTTAGTAGTGGTCGGGGTTAGTAGTGGTCAGCGTCAGTAGTGGTCGGGGTTAGTAGTGGTCGGGGTTAGTAGTGGTCAGCGTCAGTAGTGGTCGGGGTTAGTAGTAGTGGTCAGGGTTAGTAGTGGTCAGCATCAGTAGTGGTCGGGGTTAGTAGTAGTGGTCAGGGTTAGTAGTGGTCAGCGTCAGTAGTGGTCGGGGTTAGTAGTAGTGGTCAGGGTTAGTAGTAGTGGTCAGCGACAGTAGTGGTGGTCAGCGTTAGTAGTGGTCGGGGTTAGTAATGGTGGTCAGCGTCAGTAGTGGTCGGGGTTAGTAGTGGTGGTCAGCGACAGTAGTGGTGGTCGGGGTTAGTAGTAGTGATCAGCGTTAGTAGTGGTCACGGTTAGTAGTGGTCAGCGTTAGTAGTGATCAGCGTTAGTAGTGGTCAGCGTTAGTAGTGGTCAGCGTCAGTAGTGGTCAGGGTCAGTAGTGGTCAGGGTCAGTAGTGGTCAGCGTTAGTAGTGGTCAGCGATAGTAGTGGTCAGCGTCAGTAGTGGTCAGCGTCAGTAGTGATCAGCGTCAGTAGTGATCAGCGTTAGTAGTGGTCACGGTTAGTAGTGGTCAGCGTTAGTAGTGGTCAGCGTTAGTAGTGGTCAGCGTTAGTAGTGGTCAGCGCTAGTAGGGATCAGCGTTAGTAGTGGTCAGCGTTAGTAGTGATCAGCGTTAGTAGTGGTCACGGTTAGTAGTGATCAGGGTTAGTAGTGGTCAGCGTTAGTAGTGATCAGCGTTAGTAGTGGTCAGGGTTAGTAGTGATCAGGGTTAGTAGTGGTCAGCGTTAGTAGTGATCAGCGTTAGTAGTGGTCAGGGTTAGTAGTGGTCAGCGTTAGTAGTGATCAGGGTTAGTAGTGGTCAGCGTCAGTAGTGATCAGGGTTAGTAGTGATCAGGGTTAGTAGTGGTCAGCGTCAGTAGTGATCAGCGTCAGTAGTGATCAGCGTCAGTAGTGGTCAGGGGTAGTAGTGGTCAGCGTTAGTAGTGGTCAGCGTTAGTAGTGATCAGGGTTAGTAGTGGTCAGGGTTAGTAGTGGTCAGTGTTAGTAGTGATCAGGGTTAGTAGTGGTCAGCGTCAGTAGTGATCAGGGTTAGTAGTGATCAGCGTTAGTAGTGGTCAGGGTTAGTAGTGGTCAGCGTCAGTAGTGATCAGGGTTAGTAGTGATCAGGGTTAGTAGTGGTCAGCGTCAGTAGTGATCAGCGTCAGTAGTGATCAGCGTCAGTAGTGGTCAGGGTTAGTAGTGGTCAGCGTTAGTAGTGGTCAGCGTTAGTAGTGATCAGCGTTAGTAGTGGTCAGCGTTAGTAGTGGTCAGCGTCAGTAGTGGTCAGCGTCAGTAGTGGTCAGCGTCAGTAGTGGTCAGGGTCAGTAGTGGTCAGGGTCAGTAGTGGTCAGCGTCAGTAGTGGTCAGCGTCAGTAGTGGTCAGCGTTAGTAGTGGTCAGCGTTAGTAGTGATCAGCGTCAGTAGTGATCAGCGTCAGTAGTTGTCACGGTTAGTAGTGGTCAGCATCAGTAGTGATCAGCGTTAGTAGTGGTCAGGGTTAGTAGTGGTCAGCATTAGTAGTGGTCAGCGTCAGTAGTGGTCAGCGTTAGTAGTGGTCAGCGTTAGTAGTGATCAGCGTCAGTAGTGATCAGCGTCAGTAGTGATCAGCGTCAGTAGTGGTCACGGTTAGTAGTGGTCAGCGCCAGTAGTGGTCAGCGTCAGTAGTGGTCAGGGTTAGTAGTGGTCAGCGTCAGTAGTGTTCAGCGTTAGTAGTGGTCAGCGTTAGTAGTGATCAGCATCAGTAGTGGTCAGCGTCAGTAGTGGTCAGCGTCAGTAGTGGTCAGCGTTAGTAGTGGTCAGGGTTAGTAGTGGTCAGCGTCAGTAGTGTTCAGCGTTAGTAGTGGTCACGGTTAGTAGTGATCAGCATTAGTAGTGGTCAGCGTCAGTAGTGATCAGCGTTAGTAGTGATCAGCGTTAGTAGTGGTCACGGTTAGTAGTGATCAGCGTTAGTAGTGATCAGCGTCAGTAGTGATCAGCGTTAGTAGTGGTCACGGTTAGTAGTGATCAGCATTAGTAGTGGTCAGCGTTAGTAGTGGTCAGGGTTAGTAGTGGTCAGCGTTAGTAGTGGTCAGCGTCAGTAGTGTTCAGCGTTAGTAGTGGTCAGCGTTAGTAGTGATCAGCGTTAGTAGTGATCAGCGTCAGTAGTGATCAGCGTTAGTAGTGGTCACGGTTAGTAGTGATCAGCATTAGTAGTGATCAGCGTCAGTAGTGATCAGCGTCAGTAGTGATCAGCGTTAGTAGTGGTCACGGTTAGTAGTGATCAGGGTTAGTAGTGATCAGGGTTTGTAGTGGTCAGGGTTTGTAGTGATCAGCGTTAGTAGTGGTCACGGTTAGTAGTGATCAGGGTTAGTAGTGATCAGGGTTTGTAGTGATCAGCGTCAGTAGTGATCAGCGTCAGTAGTGGTCAGGGTTAGTAGTGATCAGGGTTAGTAGTGATCAGGGTTTGTAGTGATCAGTGTTAGTAGTGATCAGGGTCAGTAGTGATCAGGGTTAGTAGTGATCAGGGTTAGTAGTGGTCAGCGTTAGTAGTGATCAGCGTTAGTAGTGGTCAGCGTTAGTAGTGATCAGCGTTAGTAGTGGTCACGGTTAGTAGTGGTCAGCGTCAGTAGTGATCAGCGTCAGTAGTGGTCAGCGTTAGTAGTGGTCAGCGTCAGTAGTGATCAGCGTTAGTAGTGGTCAGCGTTAGTAGGGATCAGCGTTAGTAGTGGTCAGCGTTAGTAGTGGTCAGTGTTAGTAGTGGTCAGCGTTAGTAGTGGTCACGGTTAGTAGTGATCAGCGTTAGTAGTGATCAGGGTTAGTAGTGGTCAGCGTCAGTAGTGATCAGCGTTAGTAGTGATCAGCGTCAGTAGTGATCAGCGTTAGTAGTGGTCAACGTTAGTAGTGGTCAGCGTTAGTAGTGGTCAGCGTCAGTAGTGGTCAGCGTTAGTAGTGGTCAGCGTTAGTAGTGATCAGCGTTAGTAGTGGTCAGCGTTAGTAGTGATCAGCGTCAGTAGTGATCAGCGTCAGTAGTGGTCACGGTTAGTAGTGGTCAGCGTCAGTAGTGGTCAGCGTTAGTAGTGATCAGCGTCAGTAGTGGTCAGCGTCAGTAGTGATCAGCGTTAGTAGTGGTCAGCGTCAGTAGTGATCAGCGTTAGTAGTGGTCAGGGTTAGTAGTGGTCAGCGTTAGTAGTGGTCAGCGTTAGTAGTGGTCAGCGTTAGTAGTGATCAGCGTCAGTAGTGATCAGCGTTAGTAGTGGTCACGGTTAGTAGTGATCAGCGTTAGTAGTGGTCAGCATTAGTAGTGATCAGCGTCAGTAGTGATCAGCGTTAGTAGTGGTCAGGATTAGTAGTGGTCAGCGTTAGTAGTGGTCAGCGTCAGTAGTGGTCAGCGTTAGTAGTGGTCAGCGTTAGTAGTGATCAGCGTTAGTAGTGGTCAGTGTTAGTAGTGATCAGCGTCAGTAGTGATCAGCGTCAGTAGTGGTCACGGTTAGTAGTGGTCAGCGTCAGTAGTGGTCAGCGTTAGTAGTGATCAGCGTCAGTAGTGGTCAGCGTCAGTAGTGATCAGCGTTAGTAGTGGTCAGCGTCAGTAGTGATCAGCGTTAGTAGTGGTCAGGGTTAGTAGTGGTCAGCGTTAGTAGTGGTCAGCGTTAGTAGTGGTCAGCGTTAGTAGTGATCAGCGTCAGTAGTGATCAGCGTTAGTAGTGGTCACGGTTAGTAGTGATCAGCGTTAGTAGTGGTCAGCATTAGTAGTGATCAGCGTCAGTAGTGATCAGCGTTAGTAGTGGTCAGGGTTAGTAGTGGTCAGCGTCAGTAGTGATCAGCGTTAGTAGTGATCAGCGTCAGTAGTGATCAGCGTTAGTAGTGGTCACGGTTAGTAGTGATCAGCGTTAGTAGTGGTCAGCGTTAGTAGTGATCAGCGTCAGTAGTGATCAGCGTTAGTAGTGGTCACGGTTAGTAGTGATCAGCGTTAGTAGTGATCAGGGTTAGTAGTGATCAGGGTTAGTAGTGATCAGGGTTAGTAGTGATCAGGGTTTGTAGTGATCAGCGTTAGTAGTGGTCACGGTTAGTAGTGATCAGGGTTAGTAGTGATCAGGGTTAGTAGTGATCAGCGTTAGTAGTGGTCAGCGTTAGTAGTGATCAGCGTCAGTAGTGATCAGCGTCAGTAGTGGTCACGGTTAGTAGTGATCAGCGTTAGTAGTGATCAGGGTTAGTAGTGATCAGGGTTAGTAATGATCAGGGTTAGTAGTGATCAGGGTTTGTAGTGATCAGCGTTAGTAGTGGTCACGGTTAGTAATGATCAGGGTTAGTAGTGATCAGGGTTAGTAGTGATCAGGGTCAGTAGTGATCAGGGTTAGTAGTGATCAGCGTCAGTAGTGATCAGCGTTAGTAGTGGTCACGGTTAGTAGTGATCAGCGTTAGTAGTGATCAGGGTTAGTAGTGATCAGGGTTAGTAGTGATCAGGGTTAGTAGTGATCAGGGTTTGTAGTGAATCAGGGTTAGTAGTGATCAGGGTTAGTAGTGATCAGGGTTTGTAGTGATCAGCGTTAGTAGTGGTCACGGTTAGTAGTGATCAGGGTTAGTAGTGATCAGGGTTAGTAGTGATCAGGGTCAGTAGTGATCAGGGTTAGTAGTGGTCAGCGTTAGTAGTGGTCAGCGTCAGTAGTGGTCAGCGTCAGTAGTGATCAGCGTCAGTAGTGATCAGCGTTAGTAGTGGTCACGGTTAGTAGTGATCAGTGTTAGTAGTGGTCACGGTTAGTAGTGATCAGCGTTAGTAGTGATCAGCGTCAGTAGTGATCAGCGTTAGTAGTGGTCACGGTTAGTAGTGATCAGGGTCAGTAGTGATCAGGGTTAGTAGTGGTCACGGTTAGTAGTGATCAGGGTCAGTAGTGATCAGGGTTTGTAGTGATCAGCGTTAGTAGTGATCAGCGTCAGTAGTGATCAGGGTTAGTAGTGGTCACGGTTAGTAGTGATCAGGGTCAGTAGTGATCAGGGTTAGTAGTGATCACGGTTAGTAGTGATCAGGGTCAGTAGTGATCAGGGTTTGTAGTGATCAGCGTTAGTAGTGATCAGCGTCAGTAGTGATCAGCGTTAGTAGTGGTCACGGTTAGTAGTGATCAGGGTCAGTAGTGATCAGGGTTTGTAGTGATCAGCGTTAGTAGTGATCAGCGTCAGTAGTGATCAGCGTTAGTAGTGATCAGGGTCAGTAGTGATCAGGGTTTGTAGTGATCAGCGTTAGTAGTGATCAGCGTCAGTAGTGATCAGCGTCAGTAGTGATCAGGGTTAGTAGTGGTCACGGTTAGTAGTGATCAGGGTCAGTAGTGATCAGGGTTAGTAGTGATCACGGTTAGTAGTGATCAGGGTCAGTAGTGATCAGGGTTTGTAGTGATCAGCGTTAGTAGTGATCAGCGTCAGTAGTGATCAGCGTTAGTAGTGGTCACGGTTAGTAGTGATCAGGGTCAGTAGTGATCAGGGTTTGTAGTGATCAGCGTTAGTAGTGATCAGCGTCATTAGTGATCAGCGTTAGTAGTGATCAGGGTCAGTAGTGATCAGGGTTTGTAGTGATCAGCGTTAGTAGTGATCAGCGTCAGTAGTGATCAGCGTCAGTAGTGATCAGCGTTAGTAGTGGTCACGGTTAGTAGTGATCAGGGTCAGTAGTGATCAGGGTTTGTAGTGATCAGCGTTAGTAGTGATCAGCGTCAGTAGTGATCAGCGTTAGTAGTGATCAGCATCAGTAGTGATCAGCGTTAGTAGTGGTCACGGTTAGTAGTGATCAGGGTCAGTAGTGATCAGGGTTTGTAGTGATCAGCGTTAGTAGTGATCAGCGTCAGTAGTGATCAGCGTTAGTAGTGATCAGGGTCAGTAGTGATCAGGGTTTGTAGTGATCAGCGTTAGTAGTGATCAGCGTTAGTAGTGGTCACGGTTAGTAGTGATCAGGGTTAGTAGTGATCAGCGTCAGTAGTGATCAGCGTTAGTAGTGGTCACGGTTAGTAGTGATCAGGGTTAGTAGTGATCAGCGTTAGTAGTGATCAGGGTTTGTAGTGATCAGCGTTAGTAGTGATCAGCGTCAGTAGTGATCAGGGTTAGTAGTGGTCAGGGTTAGTAGTGGTCAGCGTTAGTAGTGATCAGGGTTAGTAGTGATCAGCGTTAGTAGTGATCAGCGTTAGTAGTGATCAGGGTTAGTAGTGATCAGCGTTAGTAGTGATCAGCGTTAGTAGTGGTCAGGGTTAGTAGTGGTCAGGGTTAGTAGTGGTCAGGGTTAGTAGTGGTCAGGGTTAGTAGTGGTCAGGGTTAGTAGTGATCAGGGTTAGTAGTGATCAGGGTTAGTAGTGGTCAGCGTTAGTAGTGGTCAGGGTTAGTAGTGGTCAGGGTTAGTAGTGGTCAGGGTTAGTAGTGATCAGGGTTAGTAGTAGTCCCCCCCCCTCTCAGTAGGGCAGAGGTAAATTAATCTACATTTACTTACCGTATATACTCGAGTATAAGCCGAGTTTTTCAGCACATTTTTTGTGCTGAAAAAGCCCCCCTCGGCTTATACTCGAGTGATGCTTGGGGTGAGGTAGCTGAGCGGCATCCCTAGTGGGGAGAGAAGGTGCCGTACTTAGTGCAAGGCAGGCTGCAGCAGAGCGGGCAAGGTGGGTGGTGCAGGAAGAGCTGAGCACTCACTCAGACGCTGCCCGGCATTAGACTGCGCATGCGCAGAAGTTCTCCCGGGTCCCGTTGCAGACTGCTGTGCCTGATCGTCTGCGTCTTGGGCTCCGGGTGCTGCTAGGAAATTGTTCACCTTTCACTGCAACTGCGGCTTCCAGATAGACCCAAAAGGTGAGTGCAGTGCCTGGGACACATCATCCTTTATTCCCCAAGCACGGAGCGCTTACTTATACGGGAAGGGGGGGGGTAACAAACTTTATTCACTCACACTTTTATTTGGATTCATACTTTTTGCAATTGAATACAGATAAGGGACTGCAATGTATGGATTTACATTACCATTTACTCTAGAGATGGTTCTCTCTCAGTATAACTAAACTTAGGAAGACACTTTATAAAGGAATTACAGAACAATTCCTGTGTTCTCATAATAACGTCCCCTCTTTATGTATGATGTCCAGACACTATTAAGGGCAGAATTCTGTAAGCTGTCATGGAGGCATTTATCAGGTGTAGAGAACTTGTAGCACCTGTTGTACAAGTTTCAGCCTGTGGCAGCTGCTTATGGTCCAGAAGAACTGGAGAGCTGAAGGTTGCCCAAACCTGGAACATAGGCTACAGCTCATTGATTAGCAAATTGGCATAATAATGGTGTACCAGGTAGCCATTAGCCTAATGTGGTGCAATCTAGGTAAAGTTACACAGTATGAAAACATCTATAAAAAGTCATCAAAATGGAACTGTTAATTCTATTTTTATTTTTGAAATTTACCAGTAGCTGCTGCATTTCCCACCCTAGGCTTATACTCGAGTCAATACGGTTTCCCAGTTTTTTGAGGTAAAATTAGGTGCCTCGGCTTATATTCGGGTCGACTTATACTCGAGTATATACGGTACTCTGCAGCCCCCGCTGGGCCATGGTAAGAGCATCTCTTTAGGGTAACTTAGTGATCGCAGAATATCAGAAGCAAATATGGCATCAGATTAGCTGCTCCCTAGAAGGGGGTTTGGATGGTGCCACAGGCCCTAAGGAGTTGTTTTACTTCCCCTATATTTGTAATTAAATAAATATCAGGGAAATGGGTGCAAAAGGCAGGAGTAGCGATTTGGGGAAAGGTATAATTGTTTAATAAAACGTATATGTTAGAATGCAGAATAGGTCTAAATTGATAAGGCAATAATAAATGAATTAATATACCAATATACATGTTGGTATAATATATATATATAAAGTCATTATTATTAAAGGTATTTCATATATATATATACACACACACACACACACATATATATATATATATATAGAGAGAGAGAGAGAGGGTTAGATCCATGGAGCTGATTAATGAGCAGCACATACACGTCAGTATTTACAATAAACACCATCCTGGCAGATTTGTTGTTTCCTCCTAAAGTCACCTTTACCAGGACACAGATACAGGTTAGATGGATCTGGTCTGTACAGTAAATACCCCCCCCCCCCCTCCTCCTCCCCTCTCATTCTACATTATAAAGAGCCAGAAACTGGGGGAAATGTGGCAGATTCCTACAGACAGTGACACAGAGAAGACATTAAGGTGGGTAAGAAATCTCATATGAATTCTTGATAATAATTATGATCATTGTCTGGATTACAAGGTCAGTTCCTCTCCTGTGTCCTGGCCAACTGCACAGTACTACTTCTCTGTGGCCTGTCTGTAATTAGTAGTGTCTATTTATACTCAGTATATATGGGAACTGCACAGTACTACTTCTCTGTGGCCTGCCTGTAATCAGTAGTGTTTACTTATATTCATTATATATGGGAACTGCACAGTACTACTTCTCTGTGGTCTGCCTGTAATCAGTAGTGTTTACTTATATTCAGTATATATGGGAACTGCACAGTACTACTTCTCTGTGGTCTGCCTGTAATCAGTAGTGTCTATTTATATTCAGTATATATGGGAACTGCACAGTACTACTTCTCTGTGGTCTGCCTGTAATCAGTAGTGTTTACTTATATTCAGTATATATGGGAACTGCACAGTACTACTTCTCTGTGGTCTGCCTGTAATCAGTAGTGTTTACTTATATTCAGTATATATGGGAACTGCACAGTACTACTTCTCTGTGGTCTGCCTGTAATCAGTAGTGTTTACTTACATTCAGTATATATGGGAACTGCACAGTACTACTTCTCTGTGTTCTGTATGGTTGATGAAAAGATGATCATCTGGATTTGGTTTCATCAGTAGCAGCAGCGATTCTGTACATATAAAAATCTAACTGCACAGTACTACCTCTTCTGTGAGTTTACTGGGTGTAATTCTTGGTATCCATTCTCGTGTTGTATTATTCTGTAGATATGTACAGTTGGCACAACATGTATTGTTCTGTATGATGGTGTAATTCTCAGTGTCTGGTTGTGTCTGTGCCCTGACGTGTAATATGTGGGAAGAGCCTGGGCTGGTATATATAATATATAATACACTCGGGTGATATTTAGGGTTAGGGACTGGTATATATAATACATATAGGTACATTCGGTGTGGCCCCAGCTGGTATATATAATATATAATACACTCGGGTGATATTAGGGTTAGGGACTGGTATATATAATATATAATACACTCGGGTGATATTAGGGTTAGGGGCTGGTATATATAATATATAATACACTCGGGTGATATTAGGGTTAGGGACTGGTATATATAATACATATAGGTACATTCGGTGTGGCCCCAGCTGGTATATATAATATATAATACACTCGGGTGATATTAGGGTTAGGGACTGGTATATATAATATATAATACACTCGGGTGATATTAGGGTTAGGGGCTGGTATATATAATATATAATACACTCGGGTGATATTAGGGTTAGGGACTGGTATATATAATACATATAGGTACATTCGGTGTGGCCCCAGCTGGTATATATAATATATAATACACTCGGGTGATATTAGGGTTAGGGGCTGGTATATATAATATATAATACACTCGGGTGATATTAGGGTTAGGGGCTGGTATATATAATACATATAGGTACACTCGGTGTGGCCCCAGCTGGTATATATAATATATAATACACTCATGTGATATTAGGGTTAGGGGCTGGTATATATAATATATAATGCACTCGGGTGATATTAGGGTTAGGGGCTGGTATATATAAATACACACTGGTGAATATTAGGGTTAGGACTGGTATATATAATACATATAGGTACACTCGGTGTGGCCCCAGCTGGTATATATAATATATAATACACTCGGGTGATATTAGGGTTAGGGACTGGTATATATAATACATATAGGTACACTCGGTGTGGCCCCAGCTGGTATATATAATATATATACACTCGGGTGATATTAGGGTTAGGGGCTGGTATATATAATACATATAGGTACACTCGGTGTGACCCCAGCTGGTATATATAAGTATAACTATCCGGGTCTGCCCTTTGCTGGTAGGAGTGAGGTCTCGCTAGGTTGGAACAGGCCTGGTCTGTCTACACCCATAACAAAGATCTTGCTGAGCAGGATTCAGTGTTTACAACACAGACGTGTTGTCCTCTGTCACGGCTCTGTGTATGTTGTGTGTACTCACTGCTGTCTATAAACAGAGCAAGAGGCCAGGTATTGTTAGACCCAGACTGACAATAGGGGGGGCACAGAACACAGCCCCCGCTGCAGCAGTGAGAGGTTTTATTACATAACAAGATATCATATATTGATGGAGGGACACCCCCACCACACGCATGTTCATGAGGGGACATCACGCATGTCTCATATGTACAAGTGCTGGATGTATGTTTCACATGTAACTGAGACTCACGTGGCCTGTATCATATGATGTCCCCATTGTCCCATGTGACCCATATATATGTGACACCACCTGTACCTGTGCCTGGTGTACCTGCCAGACTCATTGTACAATCATCATCTGACCCCCATTAGGTTGATGTGGGACAGTCCAGGGGCCACTGGGCCCAGCACAGCCCTGGTTAGGCTGCTGGTATATAATATATAATACAGAATTCTCAGTACTATATATGTGTCTTATAGCCCCTTCCTCATATACAGTAGACAGGGCAACTTATTGGGCTTAGTTCTAGAGGGGTGTAATTAGGATGAAGACCCGATCTCCAGCCACATGCACATTACGTTAGATTGTAAGCTCTTCTGTTTTATTGTGTGTGCAATGTATATCCCTTATTGTACAGATATAATAATAATCTGTTTTAGGGACTCAGTCATGGATTTACAAACTTGCCAAGGATCCAGGACGAGGAGCAGGAGAGCATGCTGGGATTTGTCCATGGGGTCTCTGGACCAGGTAATAGGACGTTAAGAGAACTAGTCGTATATATGTAGAACATATATATTTTACTCTGTAGTAAATGACAGAGAACTCATGAAATGATGGACCAGCTTAATGCAATGACACTGTCTATTCCCTAAACCATTAACCTCCCCTCGTTCCCTCTTGTGGTTCCCAATTACAGATATGTAAGAGGTCATTTACTTACCATTCTGTTGCCCAATCATAAAAGAAACTAAACAAAGCCACGTATTCCTTGTATCTCAGAGAAATCTGTTCATATATGATGAATAACTCATTTATATCCATAATTTATACTCTAGGATTATGTCACCGTTGCTGCGGGATATTTGTTTTCAAAGTGTGTGGTAAAAAAATCTATTATAACTTAAATCATCATCATCAGTTATTTATATAGCGCCACTAATTTCGCAGCGCTGCACAGAGAACTCACTCACATCAGTCCCTGCCCCCATTGGGGCTTACAGTCTAAATTCCCTAATACACAGACACACATACACAGACAGACAGACAGACGAGGGTCAATTTGTTAGCAGCCAATTAACCTACCAGTATGTTTTTGGAATGTGGGAGGAAACCGGAGCACCCGGAGGAAACCCACACAAACACGGGGAGAACATACAAACTCCACACAGATAAGGCATGGTCAGGAATCCAACTTATGACCCCAGCACTGTGAGGCAGAAGTACTAACCACTGAGCCACCGTGCTGCCCATAATAAATGTTTTTTTTTTGTCCTTTTTGTGTCTAAACGTCTTATTAATGCAAGTCAGAGACGTCCGATGTGGTATGTGTTTTACAGATATGTGGCAGTGTGCAGTCAGTGTAGTAACTATGTTATTGTCACTATCTTCCCCTTATACAGTGGTAATTGCGCACATATGGCAGGAGCCGCTATGTATGAACTGGTGCGCGTGGGTCACTCCGAGCTCGTGGGAGAGGATTATCCGTCTGGAGGGCGACTTGGCCACTATCCAGGTGTATGAGGAGACCTGTATCCTTTCTGCAGGGAAACGGGGATATCTGGGTTTATGTAAATCCTGTTGTTATTTGTTGCACTAATGTTCAGAGGGTTTATACTGACAGAGCTGACACAGGGTAAGTACAGAACAGTGATGGTTTATGGTTTTGGTGACTACAAACACTGACAGACAATACAAACTGCTGCAAGGTGAAGCTTATACATTAAATTCAGGTGATCCATTCGGTATCCAAGCTGCCCATCTAAGTACAACTACACATAGGCAGCAACAACGGCTGTTTATATATATATATATATATATATACTATATATATATATATATATATATTATATATATAGAGAGAGAGAGAGGAGAGAGAGGAGAGAGAGAGAGAGAGAGAGAGAGAGAGGAGAGAGAGAGAGAGAGAGAGAGAGAGAGAGAGAGAGAGAGAGAGAGAGAGAGAGAGAGAGAGAGGGTGACACATTGGTTGGTATATACAGTCTAATATATAATGCTTGGCGTCTGTTTTGTGTGTGGAAAAAAAAAACAAGTTGCAGCGCCACCTGCTGGGACAGAGTTATACACTGACCTACTAAATTCTTAGTGTGTGTGGGGAAAAAAATTCAAAAAGGGCTGAAATTTGGTAGGGCTCAAACTCATTTTCGTGAGGTAATTTTACCTCATGAACACACATGTGTAGAGGCGTGCGTTAGCGTTGTGTGTGTGTGGAAAAAACTATTTTCTCAGAAAGGGCTCATCCAATTGACCTGAAATTTGGTATACTGACATTATTTGACAAAAAAATTAGAATAGTCAAGTCAGTTAACTTCCATCATCCCCCCTTCCCCCCCGTGGGAGGGGTAGTAAAGGCTAAATTTACGAGTTGATGGGTCAAACTCATTTTCGTGAGGTAATTTTACCTCATGAACACACATTAAAAAGGGCGCTTGCGTCGGGAAGTAACGCTCTTCCCCTGAGGAGGCCTGGGCTAGGCCAAATGCATGACAAGAACCTTTTTAACACTTAAGTAGCTTGATTTGACTAAAATGCATGAGTATCATGCACGGGTTATGTCACGAATCAGAGTAGAAATACAGCTGAGGAGTCATGGATAGGTGGAGAAAACAAACAATGTTTATTGCTGGTGAACAGTTTGATGAGATAATATCTTGCAGAGTTTACCAGATATACAGCTGATGCAGGTAAATAGGAGGTGAGGTAATATTCCAGACAGCATGCACAGGAAATACACGGATAAGTCCCAGGTACAAATAAGGAACAGGTCAGCAGATAGTATGCTGAGATAGATCCCAATGCAGCATACAATCACAGGAGCAGGGTAGGAGAAAGGATCACAAGGTGGAACCACAGGATATGACATCAGGATGACAACAATAACCAGCAATGACTGCTGGGAGGATCAGGTATATATAAGGGGAATGAGACACACCCAGGTGCATGAGATAATTAGTGAACATACAGGTTAACTCCTTAAGCACAAGAATAATGCACGATAGCAGCACCTCTGGTGAAAAGAGGTACTGCTGGAACACAAAATAGAAATACAAATAATAGAATGACAAAAAGGCAGGAGCTGCCATGCAAGGCAGCATGTAATGCATACGCTGTAGGCAGATCATGACAGGTTAACTTATATATATATATATATATATATATATATACAGAGAGAGGGTGGAACAATGGTTGGTATATACAGTATATATATATGTATGTATATATATATATATATATATATATATATATATATATATATATATATACATACACACAGAGAGGGTGGCACAAATGGCTTGTTGCTTTGAGTAGATAGGTGCATACCAAAGAGGTAACGCTGGTGAGGGTCCCTGGAGTCTAACGTCAGAGTGATTAATGGATGCACCTGTAAGGTGTGTATTATAGGATGTCAGTGTTACCTGCTCCGCTCTGCCTGGGTGACTGAACTGCAGAGTCTCTGTAAGGGACTGTCTGATAATTATTGTGAGTAACCTGTATGTGCTGCTACTTCTAATGTTTTATTTGATGGTTTGACTTGTGTCTATATAAGTAGGGATCAGCGGTTACATGTATAATGTTTAGATGTCCTCAGTCAGGTCCTTAGTGGTTGTATATAATGACTAAGCTCCTATTACAGTACTGTATACAGAGGTCTATGAATACTGCGTTGTCTATATCCAGATTGTTATCACATAAGGATCAGGAGCAGATAACGTTGTTCTATCACATACTGGAATCTTCCTGAATGTCATCTGTTCAGCTGGGGTTTCCCGTGGGAGATCCTGTCCTGAGAACCGGGAAGCCCCTCTCAGTGCAGCTCGGTCCTGGAATTATGGGAAACATCTTTGATGGGATCCAACGTCCTCTGAAGGATATTACAGATCTGACTAACAGTATTTACATTCCCCGTGGGGTCAATATCAGCGCTCTGTCAACGAACATTCAATGGGATTTTATTCCAGATAAAAGCATCCGGGTAAGGGGCCTTCAGGGATGGGAAGGGGGTAAATGTGATGGATCCCTGGTGTGTGGCCCAATTGTTGCATATTTCTACCTTTATATAATACATTTTACTGAAAATGGCTAACGAAAAATAAGAAGAAAATGATTGTATATAAGATGTTCTTCTCCTCTAGGCTGGGAGTCATGTTACCGGAGGTGACATCTATGGAGTGGTCACGGAGAATTCTCTAATCAAACACAAAATCATGGTCCCTCCGCGGAGCTGCGGCACAGTCACTTATATCGCCCCTCCTGGGAACTATGACGTCTCGGTACGTGGAATTAGGGTTAGATTATAACCTTACATAGTAGAGTCCCCCAGGAAGAGCGACGGAGTCAGGACTCCGTTAAGTCACACAATGCCTGGCGTTGCTGGGACTGTACATATAACTCACTCGCTCATTTCTCTTTCATGTGTATTTGGCTATTTGGGCTTTCTACATGTTTTTGTATTTTGGAAATTACAAAATAATGTTATCCCCTGTGGTAATGAATCTTTTTAGTTTTTAAACTTCTATAAATCTCTAAACCAGAGGTGTCCAAACTCAGTCCTCAAGGGGCCACCAACAGGACATGTTTTCTGGATTCCTGTCTGTATAAACAGGTGGGATAATTACTGACCCATTCAAATAGATTAACTCACCTGTGTATGATTAAAGAAATCCTGAAAACATGGACTGTTGGTAGCCCAAGGACTGAGCTTAGACACCTCTGCAATAATACTTTGGGGGATAACTATAAAGTGGACAGGGGCAGAGAGTGGAGGTATTATTTCATTGAATGTAGAGTACACTTACTTCCACTTACCTGTGTTTGTATTACTTGGTCCATAGGTTCTCCCCTAATACCTAGTATTCAGCCATTAGTGTCCAGTCTCGTCATGTGGAGACTGGATAACCGTTATATATTCCACTTATTAATCATATCTATGTGTAACCCTCTTGCTTAGGACGTGGTGATGGAACTAGACTTTGAAGGAGTTAAGGAGAAGCTCACTATGGTACAGGTGTGGCCAGTCCGACAGATTCGTCCCACAGCTGAGAAACTTCCAGCCAATAATCCACTGTTAACCGGACAGAGAGTTTTGGACGCCCTTTTCCCGTATGCTCATGATAATCAACATTTATTCTTAAGTTATCGTTTTGAATTGTCAGTAGACATAATTCTTATCGTCTCCTGACCGTTCTCTCTGAAATAAAAACTGCCACCACTTGTTCCCTCTAGGTTTCCTCTTCCAGTTAGATTAGTATGTGAAGTCCTTCAAAGGACTCTCCACCTTTCATCTAACAGATGTACTGTTTGCATTGTCCAGATGTGTCCTAGGTGGGACCACAGCGATTCCTGGAGCCTTTGGCTGTGGGAAAACTGTAATCTCTCAGGCACTCTCCAAATACTCCAACAGTGAAGTCATTGTGTACGTGGGCTGTGGAGAGCGTGGAAACGAGATGGCCGAAGTGCTGAGAGATTTTCCAGAGGTGAGGACACAAATGTCACCTACTAACATAGCTAAATGCCTTTGGGTCCCAGTGTAAAATGTGAGCCAGGGTACACCAGCTCTCACCGAAAACTCATACCCAGCAGCATGTAAGGTCCCTTCATTATCCTCCCCCAGATGACTATACCCATCTACTTATACCTCAGTGACCTCCATCTCCTCTCACTTCTTCATCCCCCGCAGTATGTAAGGTCTCTTCATCATCCTCCCCCAGATGACTATACCCATCTACTTATACCTCAGTGACCTCCATCTCCTCTCACTTCTTCATCCCCCGCAGTATGTAAGGTCCCTTCATCATCCTCCCCAGATGACTATACCCATCTACTTATACCTCAGTGACCTCCATCTCCTCTCACTTCTTCATACCCAGCAGTATGTAAGGTCTCTTCATCATCCTACCCAGATGACTATACCCATCTACTTATACCTCAGTGACCTCCTTCTCCTCTCACTTCTTCATACCCAGCAGTATGTAAGGTCCATTCATCATCCTCCCCCAGATGACTATACCCATCTACTTATACCTCAGTGACCTCCATCTCCTCTCACTTCTTCATACCCAGCAGTATGTAAGGTCCATTCATCATTCTCCCCCAGATGACTATACCCATCTACTTATACCTCAGTGACCTCCTTCTCCTCTCACTTCTTCATACCCAGCAGTATGTAAGGTCCATTCATCATCCTCCCCCAGATGACTATGCCCATCTACTTATACCTCAGTGACCTCCATCTCCTCTCACTACTTCATACCCAGCAGTATGTAAGGTCCATTCATCATCCTCCCCCAGATGACTATACCCATCTACTTATACCTCAGTGACCTCCATCTCCTCTCACTACTTCATACCCAGCAGTATGTAAGGTCCATTCATCATTCTCCCCCAGATGACTATGCCCATCTACTTATACCTCAGTGACCTCCATCTCCTCTCACTACTTCATACCCAGCAGTATGTAAGGTCCATTCATCATCCTCCCCCAGATGACTATACTCATCTACTTATACCTCAGTGACCTCCATCTCCTCTCACTACTTCATACCCAGCAGTATGTAAGGTCCATTCATCATCCTCCCCCAGATGACTATACCCATCTACTTATACCTCAGGACCTCCATCTCCTTTCACTTCTTCATACCCAGCAGTATGTAAGGTCCATTCATCATCCTCCCCCAGATGACTATACTCATCTACTTATACCTCAGTGACCTCCTTCTCCTCTCACTTCTTCATACCCAGCAGTATGTAAGGTCCCTTCATCATCCTCCCCCAGATGACTATACCCATCTACTTATACCTCAGTGACCTCCATCTCCTCTCACTACTTCATACCCAGCAGTATGTAAGGTCCATTCATCATCCTCCCCCAGATGACTATACCCATCTACTTATACCTCAGTGACCACCATCTCCTCTCACTACTTCATACCCAGCAGTATGTAAGGTCCCTTCATCATCCTCCCCAAGATGATTATACCCATCTACTTATACCTCAGGACCTCCATCTCCTCTCACTTCTTCATACCCAGCAGTATGTATTATCAATGGGTATTGAATATATGTTTATGCTAATACTGTATTGGTGATAGTTTTAAAGTTATTGATGATGAGTATTGGTGATAGTTTTATATGTATTTGTTATGGGTTTGATATGTAGTAGTGATACTTTTATATGTATTGATATAATATATTGATGATGTGTATTGGTGGTGATAACTGTTTTACCAGCTTACAATGGAGGTCGATGGGAAAACAGAGTCTATCATGAAAAGGACAACGCTGGTCGCTAACACATCAAACATGCCAGTGGCAGCCAGAGAAGCTTCAATCTACACAGGTGAGTAAATGTGAGCACCTCTCAGTATATTCAAGAGGTCTGACCAGCAAAATGCTTCTAGATTTCCTCCAAAGTGAGAGTGTTTACTGAGAGATGTTTGTGTTTGCTGAGGTTTGCACCAGCTGATGGAAGTTGTTGGGTGCAGTCTGGGTATATCGGGCAAAGTATGAAGCCAGCGCACTATCACACATGGCATATAAACAAGATGTTATATTTTGGAGAGGGATTAGTGAGATAAAGGGGCTCCTTATTGGGTGGAAGGGCACACACCAATCTCCACTACATAAAGCAGTAAGTGGGGTGTGAGCAGGATGGACCTTCTAGGTGTCCAGTATCTCCCAGTGACACCATATACATTAGGTGCAGATCTGGCTGCATTGTGGATACAAATAGGAAACATTTTCTCTTTATTTCTGCCATTAAGGAATCACCCTTTCTGAGTATTTCCGAGACATGGGCTACAACGTCAGTATGATGGCAGACTCCACTTCTCGGTGGGCGGAGGCACTAAGAGAAATCTCTGGTCGTCTGGCAGAAATGCCCGCTGGTAAGACTCCTATCCTGTTATAATCCCTGATTACAGCCAGTCATATTCAGGGTTCTTCCCACTTACATCACATTGTATCAGCGCTGTGATTACATATGTCACTGTCAGGGCCGGTGTTAGCATGTCTGCCCTCCACCCCCCCCCCCCCCCCCCCCACCTTGCTTAATCCGCTTAACGCGTTCCGCCTGCCCTGGTCACTGTGCATGCACAAAGGCAGCATTTACAACATGTTGCCCAATACTCCCATCATGCATCACTGTAGACATTGTCCTATTCAGCTGTCATGTGGGCATCCTGTAGTGGAAGCAAAATACTCTACTGTATATTCAAATAAAGACTTGATCCCTATTGTTCCCTATGATTACCACCTTTCCAGGTCACATCTCAATACATGTCCTGCGCTTATCAGATCAGTGGATTGTGACCACAGATTATCTCAGGGAGCCTTTATTTTTATATTTGTATCCACACATGGATTACTGTCATCTTCACACTGATGATGATGAAGATGATTATAATTATAACGTCCTCCGCAGCACTGACCACAGTAAGTAGTACATGTAGGGCATTATGTTACAAACCCTAATAGGAAAGAGAACCTTGCTGAAAGAGCTTACACTCTAAAGGGAGAAGCAGCGAGGGGCAGTCACTGTAAATCAGATTGTGGTGGGAAAGACACAGATTTCAGTCCTGAATTATGACAATAATTGGGGTTACCCCCAGCTGTCAGGGGTGTGGCTGTGTTATCACTCTACACCTTACATCCACAGCCCAGATTTACTATCGGCCCCGTTTAATCCGTTTATTATTATTATTATAGTTTATTTGTTAGGCGCTACATGGTTTCCGCAGCGCCGTACATGGTATAAACAGTAGACTATACAGGGTAAGACAGTACAGAACAATAAACACAAAGTACCAGTACTTCAGAAACTCCAGGCAGGCAGATACAGTAGAGACGGAGCGGAAGAACAGGTATGGAGACAGAAGGGGAGGGGGCCCTGCTCATACGAGCTTACATCCTAAGGGAGGGTAAACAAAGTCAGGCCCAAAAGGGAGCCAGTGAAGCAACGGGGAGAGAGAAAGGGGGCAGGGGAGAACCAGAAGAGGTGAGAGGTTAAGTGAAGTTTATAATCCCCCTATTGTTATTTCACCCTTCTCCCATACTATGGGCCTGGTTTATCAAGGCACGTACACTGAGCGCAAAGTGTGCTTGTTTTAAAACGCACATAAATGGGCTCTGTGTACTCCTGACTTCAACACGACATAAAGATACGTGCGCTGGTGAATAGGGATGTAGCTCTGCTACACAGACACTGCAGGATGCATCCAATACCTACATGGATTATAAACTTGCAAAAGAACGCACAGAAAAAGATATAAGTATAGAATTAATGCCACCAGTTAATAATATAGGCATTAAAACAGGTGAAAACACAAATAACATTTTTTAAACTTTTTTAAAATTTTTATTAGGCTGCTAATGTCTAATGTACATAAAATAAATTTTCACAGTTGCTCCTGATACAAACACATGTTCTAGCTGTATACACAGCCGTCATCACTAGTAATCAGGAAACAAATAACTTTGAGATTCGGACGTGGCTGCGTGTGCTTGAGATTGGCGCCCTTGTACATTGACTATGGCCCTAACGCCACCTTCCCGCCCTGTTACCTCCCTGAAATCATAGGCTGTAGTAAGTGTCCTTTGCGCTAGAAGATGAATTGAACGTGGCTGCGTTCTCTGGCGTATGAGCCGTTCTGGGCATGAGCCGAGTGATTCTGAGGATTATACCCACAAAATCGCCGTTTCTGTCCCTTAAAGAATTAAGGCCTCTGTTTTGTATCATATACTGAAGTGTCCTGATTCCCGAGACCGTCCAGCTGTCCCGCCAGTCAGGAATATAAGGGGTATATTACGGAAGTGGAGGGGGGCTGGAGACGCAAAATCCTAATGCCTGGTTACCACCATCTCTGAATATGTAAATGTCCTTCTGCGGGGAGAATGTAATGGCCCTGTGCTTACAAGGATATGCCTCCATATGCACACTGTCCACCATTACCTGCTCATTTACATATCTCCTCCCGCAAAACTAATCTCAGTCACTACCTGCTCATTTACATATCTCCTCCCACAAAACTAATCTCAGTCACTACCTGCTCATTAACATATCTCCTCCCACAAAACTAATCTCAATATCTACCTTCCCATTTACACATCTCCTCCCACAAAACTAATCTCAACCTCTATCTTCTCATTTACATATCCCCTCCCACAAAACTAATCTCAGTCACTACCTGCTCATTTACATATCTCCTCCCACAAGACTAATCTCAATATCTACCTTCCCATTTACATATCTCCTCCCACAAGACTAATCTCAATATCTACCTTCCCATTTACATATCTCCTCCCACAAAACTAATCTCAATATCTACCTTTGCATTTACATATCTCCTCCCACAAAACAAATATGTCTACCTGCTCATTTACATATCTCCACCCACAACACCAAATCCCATTTTTACATGTGGGAGTAACGCACAGAAATGAGCCTCGTCTAAATGATGTCACTAAATGCGTCATTTTTCGAATTGTCTTCTGGGTTTGTTATTATTAGGGTTCAGCCTATCAACCAATCACATAACTCCCAAAATAACAAAATCCGGTCACAATAAGCCCCTCTCCCATTTTTATTAAGCTCCACCCCTGGTACAGCCTGCAAATCACCACATCCCTCCCAAACCGGGGCAGTTGTGAGGTTTGGAATCAGGAGTTACCATGGCCAGGGCCGAGGTCTTCCGAATATCATGTAAAGAGGATCTAAGTCCTATATATAGACATTGAATCAGTATTGGAAATATTTCCCATTTTAGCTATAATGTAACAGTAACTAATATTACACCTTATTTACAGGACGTATAAGTGCCCAGGCATGGTGGCATTATCCTGCTTTGTCTATGTCCCGTCACGTTACTCACACCTCTTTTTGCAGATAGTGGTTACCCAGCCTATCTCGGTGCCCGGTTGGCCTCCTTCTATGAGCGCGCAGGAAGGGTCCGGTGTCTTGGGAGCCCACACAGAGAAGGAAGCGTCAGCATTGTTGGAGCGTGAGTCCAGTGTTTGATGATATATGTAGATATATTATGTGAATTCCCACAGGTTGAGCTTTGGGGATGGAGATACAATGTTCCACCCTGCTCCTGGGATGAATAGGACCTTCTACTGTGTGGTAGGTTGTGGTAAGACTGAGAACATGTAGACAGGAGCATTATATCCACATCCACATTGGTCCACAGAATCCCACCTATTTCCCCAGCAGTTTCCAGTCCTACCCGACCGCACCCTCATATAGATTCTGCGCACTGCGATATGACAAGTACAGTGCGGAACGGTGCAGCAGGAGCAGTGAGACGCATTTCACACCAGATTCGCTCATCTGTGACTCGCGGTTCAATTCTGACGATGACCAGGATTTCATCACCAAATATAAAGCGAGCTGAATATTTTGCTGGAGAGTTTGCTGTAGTTGTGATGTAAATCTGGATGAACAGATAAAGTGAATTATGCAGAATTAAGGCACAGTGGTGGACGGTACAATCTCCAGGGTCTGTGCTCCCACAGTGCAGTATTTGTATTATATTGAGGTAAGGAATAACATCTCCTACACCACTGATCACAGTAACTCACCTGATACCAAGCAACCAGCGGGGATTACAGGTGAGTCTGATCCTCGGTACTGAGCTGCCGGTGTTACTTAGGGTACTATTCCTCAGTACAATGGTGGAAACGGATCAGACACAGAGGAAGAACGCTTATGGTCCTAGGCAAGATACTGGTTGGGGCCCCCTCCTCCAGTCCATCCATTTACTGACCCCAAACATGCCCCCAATATTACTTCTCGTTTCTGCTTATTAAACAGTTTATTTCCATATATTGAGGCTGTTGTTTCTAATTTGCATCACTGAAATGGAGAAAATATGAATGATATAGATATGCATTGAAAATAAGGGTATAATGCTGTATGACCCTATCATAGGTATAATATTGAATTGCTGCTTTTAATGATTTATGGTTCTGGACTACCATGGCAACCACAGTCACATGGTACTTCATATAGTGAGCAGAGAGGCTTTGGAATATCTCTCTGAGCTCTGTCTGCATGGTGACATCCTCTGCCATCACATGACACGCTGAGAGCCTGTGAGCCTGTGCCTGCGTATCATGCTGACTGTGTCTGTGTCTGGCAGCCATTTCTGTTTGCCAACCAGAGAGCTTTTGAGATTTAATGATTTGTTGGAGGATCGCTGAGAAAAAGAACTATCAGATACATAATTATGCTATTTAAACAAGAAAATGCATCTTCTATGTGGAATTGCTGCTTTAAATGCAATTAAACAAAATAATCCTTATAGATTGCCTGAAGTCAGGCTGAGTAAGGAGCGGAGTTCGCTGAATGTAACCTGTGAAGAGACATAGATGTCAGAGGGTTACTTCAACATATATATTTTGTGTTTGTTTCCTTTGTTCTCATATTAAGTCAAAGAAAATCAGTTAGTCCACAATAACAATGTGTTTTGTATTTTTATATATGACATTTTGTCCATTTACAGTGTATCTCCACCGGGAGGCGACTTCTCAGATCCCGTAACATCAGCCACTCTGGGTATTGTACAGGTGAGACTTATCACCCCTGTAATGTAATACTACATGTGTGGGCATTGCCAGGGTTGGTTCAGTAACTGTGTATGGTATAGCTGAGATATGGGCATGTCACGTGGTGGCCCCTCTGGTATTTTGGAGTTTGGGTGATGGAAATACATCAATGTCTGGGCCGAATAGCACCATCATACGTCATGTACAATCCCTGGGCCACACAGTCAGCGCTCAACAGGGCACCAATCCTGCACAGTGGTCTGTAATATACATATAATAGCTGGATAACTTTGTTATGAAGCCACATTTTGTGGCCAATGATTGTCGGGAAAGTTTGTCAGAATTCTTGGACATGGATTGTTCTATCCTGATCTGTTTTATACTGAATCTGGGGGGTTTGCACCTGGCTCGGGGTGTATAATATTTCCTTCTAGTCCTTTATCTCCAGGCTTCTTAGGTAGAATAGTGAATTCCATATGTATTGAGGCTGTCACTATCCGCAGGTGTTTCCCATAGTTACTCTGTCTGAAGAAAGGTTAATGTGCTGGGGTAATATTACTGTGTAATACTAGTGTGTAATATTACTGTGTAATACTACTGTGTAATATTACTGTGTACTATTACTGTGTAATACTAGTGTGTAATATTACTGTGTACTATTACTGTGTAATACTAGTGTGTAATATTACTGTGTAATACTAGTGTGTAATATTACTGTGTACTATTACGGTGTAATACTAGTGTGTAATATTACTGTGTAATACTACTGTGTAATATTACTGTGTAATACTAGTGTGTAATATTACTGTGTAATACTAGTGTGTAATATTACTGTGTAATACTAGTGTGTAATATTACTGTGTACTATTACTGTGTAATACTAGTGTGTACTATTACTGTGTAATACTAGTGTGTACTATTACTGTGTAATACTAGTGTGTACTATTACTGTGTAATACTAGTGTGTACTATTACTGTGTAATACTAGTGTGTACTATTACTGTGTAATACTAGTGTGTACTATTACGGTGTAATACTAGTGTGTACTATTACTGTGTAATACTTGTGTGTACTATTACTGTGTAATACTAGTGTGTACTATTACTGTGTAATACTAGTGTGTACTATTACTGTGTAATACTAGTGTGTACTATTACTGTGTAATACTAGTGTGTACTATTACTGTGTAATACTAGTGTGTACTATTACTGTGTAATACTAGTGTGTACTATTACTGTGTAATACTAGTGTGTAATATTACTGTGTAATACTAGTGTGTAATACTAGTGTGTAATATTACTGTGTACTATTACTGTGTAATACTAGTGTGTACTATTACTGTGTAATACTAGTGTGTAATATTACTGTGTAATACTACTGTGTAATACTAGTGTGTAATATTACTGTGTAATACTAGTGTGTACTATTACTGTGTAATACTAGTGTGTAATATTACTGTGTAATACTAGTGTGTACTATTACTGTGTAATACTAGTGTGTAATATTACTGTGTAATACTAGTGTGTACTATTACTGTGTAATACTAGTGTGTAATATCCGTCGTCCTCTCAGGTGTTCTGGGGTCTGGACAAGAAGCTGGCACAGAGGAAGCATTTCCCCTCAGTAAACTGGCTCATCAGCTACAGCAAGTACATGAGGGCCCTGGACGAATACTACGAGAGGAACTTTGCCGAATTGGTGCCGCTCAGAACAAAAGCCAAAGAGATTCTTCAGGAAGAAGAGGACTTAGCAGAAATTGTGCAGCTGGTGGGAAAGGTGAGCGCTTCTCCTCTGAGTCACATTGTCTGCAGTGACCTGTTGGTTGTAGACACCTGGGGGCCACAAGGTTTAGGGGGCTCTGAATAAGTGACATAATGTCATGTTCTAGCTTCACCCTTTACAGATTTATTGTAAAGAACTATTAGACTTGCTGCCATGTTTGTAATATCAATGCTAATACTGTACTACAGAATAGATAAATTGGAGATGTATCAATTCTCTCTAATCTCAAACTAAACGTGTGATAACGACGTAGAAGTAAATGACTGCACCCCACAGATATGTTATTGACATGATCCACTCAAGCAATTTCCATCCATAAAATATTCATATCACATATTAAGATCTGGTCCGATCCAAGACAATACCATGCGGTACATTAATTATACAACTGTAAATTCCAAACAATAGATCCAATTGGCGCACTGTGTCTGATTGGCTAAAATAGTGAATGACAGTTGATACAAAAACTATTGTTCTAAAAAAACCTAATATAATACTATATAGTGATCGGGACCAATTTCTTGATCTGAAACGCAGCTGTCTAGCGTTGTACGACGCTACTGCACTTGGCAAACAAATAGAAAATGACAGCGCTGTATCTGATCAAGGAACAGACACGATGCTGACAAGTTTAATAAAATAATAATAATTTATTTGTTGCACACATTGATAATAACCAGTATATGTTATAAATATAAACAAGTAAGACCTTGGGAAATTCATTAAGATCCTACACAAATATAGATAAGAATCTCTGTCAGCCGATTCCTCTCCAGGCAGTGGGTCAGCTGTTGTAAATTGAGTGATACTGAGCTGCTAAACATCGCTGCACACAATGACTTATAGTATGTACATATATGGTGAATCACAGCTAGATATCAGTCAGTATAAAGTGCTGGGCTTGGGAGCCACGTGGATGAGAATGTATATAGCAGACTTATAGTATGTACATATATGGTGAATCACAGCTAGATATCAGTCAGTGTAAATCAGTGCTGGGCTTGGGAGCCACGTGGATGAGCATGTATATAGCAGACTTATAGTATGTACATATATGGTGAATCACAGCTAGATATCAGTCAGTGTAAATCAGTGCTGGGCTTGGGAGCCACGTGGATGAGAATGTATATAACAGACTTATAGTATGTACATATATGGTGAATCACAGCTAGATATCAGTCAGTATAAATCAGTGCTGGGCTTGGGAGCCACGTGGATGAGAATGTATATAACAGACTTATAGTATGTACATATATGGTGAATCACAGCTAGATATCAGTCAGTGTAAATCAGTGCTGGGCTTGGGAGCCACGTGGATGAGAATGTATATAGCAGACTTATAGTATGTACATATATGGTGAATCACAGCTAGATATCAGTCAGTATAAATCAGTGCTGGGCTTGGGAGCCACGTGGATGAGCATGTATATAGCAGACTTACAGTTCCCGATGTGTTAATAGATGGCATATGGTCCAGCTAGCAGTGGAAGTAGTGGGTGTCCCACTGTGTCAGATGGATCCTTTCACACCAGATATTAGCACATTTCTCCATATACAGAAAGTAAATCATCAGCTCTGTGCTAAGCACCCAGGATCCTATGCTGAGATCCACATGGACTGTGTGTATCCCGTATATCCGCTGCCGTTGTTATTCCGATGGGAACTGGTCCAGTCTTGTTTTATTTCTGTGCTTGTTTCCAATTGTAAAGCGCTACGGAATCTGTTGGCACTATAAGAATAGAAGTTAATAAATATTTCTATCACTCTCAGAGAGAGCTGTTTCATTACACCAATCATTATAAGGTAACAATTACTTCTATACACACAGGGTTCTCTCGCGGAAGCTGATAAAATCACCTTAGAAGTTGCTAAGTTGATAAAGGACGACTTCCTGCAGCAGAACGGATACTCAGCCTACGACAGGTAACCCCCAGTTCTCACTCTGTCTCTGCGGTGTTTACAGGGGTTTCCACCCTCAGATAACTTTCATCTATTGACTTGTATGCGCCCTCCTGCAGCAGATCGGATACTCAGCCTACGACAGGTAACCCCCAGTTCTCACTCTGTCTCTGCGGTGTTTACAGGGGTTTCCACCCTCAGATAACTTTCATCTATTGCCTTGTATGCGCCCTCCTGCAGCTTTCAGTAAATACCATGCTTGATCTTTGTAACTAGCTTAGTGCGTATTGCAGCCGGGCAGTGTTACCGTCGGACTCAGATCTGCCCTAGAAATACAACTCTATGTAATGCCCACAGCACTGAGCAGTGACATTATACAACTGTTCTGGTTATTATACAAAACTAGCCGGGAAGTCATTAAGTCTAAGTATGGTCTTTAGTCAAATTTACAGGAGGACGTATAGAAATCTATAAAACAAACTCGTCTGAGGGTGAATAAAGGTGTCTGTTTATTTTGTGCTGTACCTGGAATTACATTGTAACTATAACTAAACATACAGACACAAAATAATAACAAGATAAATAATCAGGCAACAAAGGTATAGAAAACAACCTGCACAGATACTCTTACTGAATCAGTCCAACGTAATGTATAGATAGTAATAAGGAATATTCCATCTGAATCCTGACCAGACACTGGACCATTCGCCAGTACAGACATATACCTGCTTTGTCTCCAGGTTCTGTCCTTTCTACAAGACCGTGGGCATGTTGCAGAACATGGTGGCTTTCTATGACATGGCGCGGCACGCAGTGGAAGCCACCGCTCAGGCAGAGAACAAGGTGACGTGGGCCTTAATCCGCGAGAATCTGGGGGACATTTTCTATAAACTCAGCTCTATGAAGTTTAAGGTGAGTCTTGAATGGCCCCCAAAGGGGTAAAATAAGGTTCTATAGGGAGGGTCATATACTGGTTCCGCCCAGTAGATACCAGGCACAGAATCTGCACATCTTACATAACCAACTTTCCTTTAATTAACCAATGTGCCGGCATTATTGGTAATCAATGAAGTTACCTTCATTTAAGCTTTAGTAGAAAGAAATAAGAAAATGAAACAGCCAAGAACATGGAACAACAAAGGGCTTTCAGGAATACAGAGGGAAGAGCGTTATTACCCCACAAACTGTGTGACCTATTCCTCAGAGTACACCAGGAGCTGCCAGCAGAGGATCATGGGTCAGCTATGCTTCTATGTACATAAAAGGAGATGTCATGTAACAAGTGGAATTCTAGATGTATGAATGTGAATATTAGCCAGGCGCTTCATATATATATATATAATATTATAATATGCCTGAAGGGGCAGAGTAGGTTCATATACTGTAAGATTTAGGGGAATATACTAAAACAGATAAAAAAACAAGGTATTTATATATAAAGGTTCTGTATCTTCCCTTGAATGAAAGTGGATCTTTAGGAGGAAGTAATCACATAGGACAGGCTGTGATTAGACGTTGTACATGGTAAGATAATCATATGTTTATGTCCAAAACACATGATCGTCCCCCCTGCTCCCAGAGTCACCATTTTCTTCCAAATCTCCCTCAAAGTCAACACCATAATTATCTCATTCTCCCAAAATCGCAGTCTTAGTGTCACCCTTGTCCTCACAGGAAGTTTCTTTCCCAGTCCCGTTGCCTCTACCTTCCAAATACAGCCAGAACTCACCCTTTTCTTACTCAAGACACAACTGAAACTGTTATCCATCGTCTCATCACCTCTCACCTCAACTACGGCAACCTCCTCCTATCTGGAGCTTGAATCAGCCATCTATCCCACACTGGTACACCCTCACACCTATCCTACTCCCTCCTATACTACTCACACAATACCCCTCACACCTATCCTACTCCCACCTATACTACTCACATGGTACACCCTCACACCTATCCTACTCCCACCTATACCATTCACATGGTACACCCTCACACCTACCCTACTCCCACCTATACCACTCACACCGGTACACCCTCACACCTATACTACTCCAAACTATACTACTCACATGGTACACCCTCACACCTACCCTACTCCCACCTATACTACTCACACTGGTACACCGTCACACCTACCCTACTCCCACCTATACCACTCACACCGGTACACCCTCACACCTATACTACTCCAAACTATACTACTCACATGGTACACCCTCACACCTATCCTACTCCCACCTATACCATTCACATGGTACACCCTCACACCTATCCTACTCCCACCTATACTACTCACACAATACCCCTCACACCTATCCTACTCCCACCTATACCATTCACATGGTACACCCTCACACCTATACCACTCACACCGGTACACCCTCACACCTACCCTACTCCCAACTATACCATTCACATGGTACACCCTCACACCTATACCACTCACACCGGTACACCCTCACACCTATCCTACTCCCAACTATACTACTCACACAATACCCCTCACACCTATCCTACTCCCAACTATACTACTCACACCGGTACACCCTTACACCTACCCTACTCCCACCTATACCACTCACACCGGTACACCCTCACACTTATCCTACTCCCACCTATACTAATCACACTGGTACACCCTCACACCTTCCCTACTACCACCTATACTACTCACATGGTACACCCTCACACCTATCCTACTCCCACCTATACCACTCCCACCGGTACACCCTCACACCTATCCTACTCCCACCTATACTACTCACATGGTACACCCTAACACCTATCCTACTCAAACCGGTACACCCTCACACCTATCCTACTCCCACCTATACCATTCACATGGTACACCCTCACACCTATCCTACTCCCAACTATACCACTCACACCAGTACACCCTCACACCTATCCTACTCCCACCTATACCATTCACATGGTACACCCTCACACCTATCCTACTCCCAACTATACCACTCACACCAGTACACCCTAACACCTACCCTACTCCCACCTATACTACTCACACCGGTACACCCTCACACCTATCCTACTCCCAACTATACCATTCACATGGTACACCCTCACACATATCCTACTCCCAACTAAATTATTCACATGGTACACCCTCACACCTATACCACTCACACAATACCCCTCACACCTATCCTACTCCCAACTATACTATTCACAAGGTACACCCTCACACCTATACCACTCACACTGGTACACCCTCACACCTACCCTACTCCCCTCCTATACTACTCACACTGGTACACCCTCACACCTACCCTACTCCACACTATACTATTCACATGGTACACCCTCACACCTATCCTACTCCCACCTATACCACTCACACCGGTACACCCTCACACCTATCCTACTCCCAACTATACCATTCACATGGTACACCCTCACACCTACCCTACTCCCTCCTATACTACTTACACTGGTACACCCTCACACCTATCCTACTCCACACTATACTATTCACATGGTACACCCTCACACCTATCCTACTACCACCTATACTACTCACATGGTACACCCTCACACCTACCCTACTCCCACCTATACTACTCACACTGGTACACCCTCACACCTACCCTACTCCCTCCTATACTACTTACACTGGTACACCCTCACACCTATCCTACTCCAAACTATACCATTCACATGGTACACCCTCACACCTATCCTACTCCACCTATACCACTCACACCGGTACACCCTCACACCTATCCTACTCCCAACTATACCATTCACATGGTACACCCTCACACCTACCCTACTCCCTCCTATACTACTTACACTGGTACACCCTCACACCTATCCTACTCCACACTATACTATTCACATGGTACACCCTCACACCTATCCTACTACCACCTATACTACTCACATGGTACACCCTCACACCTACCCTACTACCACCTATACTACTCACACTGGTACACCCTCACACCTACCCTACTCCCTCCTATACTACTTACACTGGTACACCCTCACACCTACCCTACTCCCACCTATACTACTCACACTGGTACACCCTCACACCTACCCTACTCCTTCCTATACTACTTACACTGGTACACCCTCACACCTATCCTACTCCACACTATACTATTCACATGGTACACCCTCACACCTATCCTACTCCCACCTATACCACTCACATGGTACACCCTCACACCTACCCTACTCCCACCTATACTACTCACACTGGTACACCCTCACACCTACCCTACTCCCTCCTATACTACTTACACTGGTACACCCTCACACCTATCCTACTCCAAACTATACCATTCACATGGTACACCCTCACACCTATCCTACTCCACACAATACTATTCACATGGTACACCCTCACACCTATCCTACTCCTACCTATACCACTCACACCGGTACACCCTCACACCTACCCTACTCCCACCTATACTACTCACACTAGTACACCCTCACACCTATCCTACTCCCACCTATACCACTCACACCGGTACACCCTCACACCTACTCTACTCCACACTATACTATTCACATGGTACACCCTCACACCTATCCTACTCCACACTATACTATTCACATGGTACACCCTCACACCTATCCTACTCCCACCTATACCATTCACATGGTACACCCTCACACCTACCCTACTACCACCTATACTACTCACACTGGTACACCCTCACACATATCCTACTCCCTCCTATACTACTCACACCGGTACACCCTCACACCTATCCTACTCCCACCTATACCACTCACATGGTACACCCTCACACCTATCCTACTCCACACTATACTATTCACACTGGTACACCCTCACACCTATCCTACTCCACACTATACTATTCACATGGTACACCCTCACATCTATCCTACTCACACCTATACTACTGACACTGGTACACCCTCACACCTATCCTACTCCTACCTATGCTACTCACACTGGTACACCCTCACACCTACCTTACTCCCACAAATATTACTGACATTGGTACACCCTCACACCTACCCTACTCCCACTTATACTACTGGCACTGGTACACCCTCACAACTACCCTACTCCCACCTATACTACTGGCACTGGTACACCCTCACAACTACCCTACTCCCACCTATACTACTGCCACTGGTACACCCTCACACCTACCTTACTCCCACAAATATTACTGACATTGGTACACCCTCACACCTACCCTACTCCCACCTATACTACTGGCACTGGTACACCCTCACACCTACCTTAGTCCCACAAATATTACTGACATTGGTACACCCTCACACCTACCCTACTCCCACTTATACTACTGGCACTGGTACACCCTCACACCTACCTTAGTCCCACAAATATTACTGACATTGGTACACCCTCACACCTACCCTACTCCCACTTATACTACTGGCACTGGTACACTCTCACACCTACCCTACTACCACCTATACTACTCACACTGGTGGAGTCTTGTCATTGTATCAATCCTCACTCTGAGTCACAAACATTCCCCTTTTCACACTAGATTGTAAGCTCTTTTACAAGCAGGATCCTGTTCTTCGGTACTATGTCTGAACTTATTGGCCCTGAGGCAGTTGTAGTACATTGTGTGTATATTTTTATAAATGCTTCATATTGCCCTGTGTCCGGCTCTGCCAAGCACTGGTGTCCTTACAAATAAATGAAAACAATAATGATGATAATAGTAATAGAGAACATTGATAATGGTGCAGAGAACGCAGGCGATATGCAAACACTGAATGACTTAAACATGAATCATTGTCTCTCAGGATCCTGTAAAGGACGGAGAAGCCAAGATAAAAGCTGACTACGCCCAACTCTATGAGGAGATGCAGACGGCCTTCCGTAGTCTGGAGGACTGAGCACTGAGATGGATGAGCTGAAGCAACTAGATGTACATACTATTTAATGTAAAGTTATACCGACTTGGTGTACCGCAAATAAAGGAACTGCCCCTGAGGTTCCTTCACAAATAATGATTGTTTTACTAAGATAGAAACCACCAGACGTACAGCTCCGACACCCAGCAGAAGTGAATCCACCTCACCAGACAATTGGTCATCACCGTCCTACAGAGAATTAAGGTTCCTCAGTATCCCACTGATGGGTAAACGTAACCTAAAACCTACTTAAACCACATAGATAGTTACTATCATTCTAGAAAAGATCAGGGCCTGTTTCTTCTCTCCAGTGAGGTTTATTATACAGCAGAAATAACTCTTGTTCCACACTACAAAGGCTGTATGTAATACACATGACACTGGAGCAGATAACAGGGCTTAATAGACGGGAGATCCATGTACATATTTCGTGATTGAGAACATTTTGAGTTGCTGGCCCATAATAACTAGAGGACCAGTGACGTCTCAGTCTGTTTCCAGGTTTATGTACTGATAAAAAGCATGTTTACTGCAAACAAAGATGTCACTATTGTACCCAGAAGTGATCTGGGGTTGTCTGGATGAGCAGTCACATGATGCAGAATATATAATAATCACGATGTAACACGACAGCTGAAAGCTCCAGAAATTGACGGGTGAGGTATCCGCTTTCTGTGTATCAGACCTGTAAATAAACGGTTCCACGCACCGCGACATCCGCCATCATCCCTCGCCCAGCACATCAATCAGAGAGAAGGAAGGTGTTTGTCAGGCCCTGTTCTGATCTCATGTGACACTGTATTCAATTATCAATAAAACCAACAGGTTTGGGGTTTTTCATATACTGTGTAAATATATATCTTTCTGTAGCAGATTAAATAGTATTTCATTCTCTGTATAATGTTACTTGAATTGGCTGGAGGCTTTGTAAGGTCACAGACTAGTCACTAGAGGCTAGTGGTAGTCACTAGTAGTCACTAGAGGCTAGTGGTAGTCACTAGTAGTCACTAGAGGCTAGTGGTAGTCACTAGAGGCTAGTGGTAGTCACTAGTAGTCACTAGAGGCTAGTGGTAGTCACTAGAGGCTAGTGGTATTGACTAGTAGTCACTAGAGGCTAGTGGTAGTCACTAGAGGCTAGTGGTAGTCACTAGAGGTTAGTGGTAGTCACTAGTAGTCACTAGAGGCTAGTGGTAGTCACTAGTAGTCACTAGAGGCTAGTGGTAGTGACTAGAGGCTGGTGGTAGTCACTAGAGGCTAGTGGTAGTCACTAGTAGTCACTAGAGGCTAGTGGTAGTCACTAGTAGTCACTAGAGGCTAGTGGTAGTCACTAGTAGTCACTAGAGGCTAGTGGTAGTCACTAGTAGTCACTAGAGGCTAGTGGTAGTCACTAGTAGTCACTAGAGGCTAGTGGTAGTGACTAGAGGCTGGTGGTAGTCACTAGAGGCTAGTGGTAGTCACTAGTAGTCACTAGAGGCTAGTGGTAGTGACTAGAGGCTAGTGGTAGTGACTAGAGGCTAGTGGTAGTCACTAGAGGCTGGTGGTAGTCACTAGTAGTCACTAGAGGCTAGTGGTAGTGACTAGAGGCTAGTGGTATTGACTAGTAGTCACTAGAGGCTAGTGCTAGTGGTAGTGACTAGAGGCTAGTGGTAGTCACTAGAGGCTAGTGGTAGTCACTAGAGGCTGGTGGTAGTGACTAGAGGCTAGTGGTAGTCACTAGAGGCTAGTGGTAGTGACCAGCAGTCAGTAAAACAGAGGCTGCCTCTTCCTCTGAGAGTCATGTGATAGAGCTGATTACAAATCACAATCCAGCTAATTACTGACCACTAATCATAGAATACAAGATGATACAAGGTGAAATATACAGTATTTATGCAACATCTCACATAGCTTGAAAGAGATACTTCACATTTAGATTACATTTTATTCATTCATTTGCATTCTGAATTATAATGCTGGTGAATGTAAGCTATTGCTCTCTGTTATCAGACATTGCAGCAGAATACAAAGACAGGAAGGTCTCTGTGCATAGGGAAAAAATGCAATTTACAATTATTTACTCAACGAATATAATCATCTCCTCCATGGATGACAATTTGAATCTGCGCCACCAAAACAGGTGCAAATGAATTGCAGATCATTAGAGATTATGTCTTTATAGCTTTACACAAGACATAACTAAACCACATTCTAGATCTCCTTAGCCAAAACAGTGAGAGGGATGATTGATGCCCATGTCTCTGGTACGGGTTATAAAGTACCACAGTATGACAGATTATATAGAAATGTACAGGTGATTGGCAGTCTACCAAGAGGAGACCATATTCATGACGCTCAAGTAAGCATCTAAGAAGCAGATCCGTAGCACCAGGCAACCTGGGCTTCTGTCTAAGGCCCAGTGGAAACTTAGGGTCCTGGGTTACGCTAACATGGTTTTATGTGTGGGGAAAAGGTCAAGGGCCCCATGGTGTCTTAATTAGGCCATCCAATAATAGTTGGACAAGCATAAAATATCTACAGGCATCTTTTGCCTCAATCAACATCAGAAGTCACTGCCAGGAAGATATGGGACATAGTTGGTCAACATAACAGCTTAAATACACAACTAAAGTTTTCTAGCGATTACCTAGGCCTAGATTTCTGGAGAAATATGCCCTGGATTGAAGTGTAATTTACAGTCATTTGCTCATGACCATGTAAGTGCCATGATGTGAGATTAATTGGTCAGTTAATATGGATCCTACAATGTACCAGACAATACCAGAGCAGAGTGTGAGGAATCAAAGCTGAACTTAAGACCCCTCCCCCCTTTCCTCCCAAAATTTGTGCATAAGCAGCGACCCCTTTGAGGCCATGACCCTATCCTCTTCTTGACCTCTCTAGAACCCCTCCCTGCTACCGCTTCTTCTCAGCCCTGCGCCAAAACTCTTTAATGCACTTGATGCTGCAACCCCAGCTGCCACCTTCATCTCCATCACACCGAACCCCAATCCTGGCACTCCCCATAGACTTGTCACCTTTAAAAGTGCAAATAGAGGGAATGGCGCTTCGATACTCACTTCCTACATTCTGTCTTCTCACGACATCACTTTACCACTGTCAGTTTGCGTCTCCGTCCTCCTTCACGACCCTCCCCCAACTCGCACCTTTGCCACTAACTCTGCAGACACTATCTACCACAAAATCTCCTCCTGCCATTTGCACCTCCCAGACACACCTTCCCCGCTACCCCCTGCCACCCTACCACCCAGTAATGGAGTATGAGCACCTTACTCTCCTCTCTTAATCTTTTCCCTTCAACCTCCCCCCTTGAACCAGCTCCTCCACCTGTTCTCCTCCAATAACTGCCTGCACCTTGCTCTCCTATCTAACTTATCCTTCTCCAATGTTATCATCTCGGCCACCTTCAAACTTTCCCTAATCTTCTCCATTCTCAAGAACCCTCTCCTGACCCTTTCTTCCAGTCCAATTACTGCCATATTTCTCTGCTATGCTTTTCATCCAGAATTCTTGAACAACCTTTTATTCAATCATCTCCTCCAATTATCTCGCTGACACCTTTCAGTCAGACGTCCACCCTCTTCACTCATCCAAAACCACTGCCAACATAGTGACCAAATGCCTACTTCTACTCAAGCCAAAAGGCCACTTCTCCCATCTCATACTCCTTGACCTCTCCATTGCTTTTGACACTTTGACCACTCTCTTCTTCTTGACATGTTTCACCTTTCACCATCATGACATTGTCCTCTCCTTGATCACCTCCCATTTCAGGTCTCTCCTTCAATGTCTACACTTCTGATTCCCACTCCCATCCTTTTCTCCTCTATATCAGTGCTCCAAAGCTCTGCTCTTGGCCCTCTGCTCTTTTCTATCTATACCTCCTCTCTCAGCGAATTAATCTGCTTCAACTATCACTCTATGCTGGTGACACCTAAATCTATCTGTCCTCCCCTGACTGCTTTCCCTCTTTCCTATCCCAGGTGTCCAACCGCCTCTCTACCATCTCCACCTGGGTGACCTCTCCTCCTGTCTCTCACAAGTGACCTTGTTGTCATGTCTTATGCTCAATCCTCCACTAAATCATGCTATTATTGGTAGCTCATGAGGTGTTATTATGCTTAATGTCCCTGTCATCATCTCCATCTGTCATTGGATTTATTGTTCTCATGTTTGTCTTATCTGTAAGATGACAGACATCCATCATTGCTTAATCTGTGGCACCTTATTAATAATTAATGATGATAAGACAAGTCCAGAAAAGCTCCCCATCTAGTTGGCATCTTTTAAACTATATAAAAAAATTGTCTTGTCTGGTGGCAGAAGCGTTATTTTTTTTCCACCAATTTGTATCTGATTAAATTCCCCCATGAGGAGGATAACGTTTCCTTGCTGCCCTTTCACTTTATAATATTTGAATTTCAGTACAATCATTTATACTAGTGGCTCATACCAGACTCCTCCGCCCCCATTTAAAATCCTGCCTGAACATGTTACATCCTTCCACATATACTGCCTGTTCATATGCCGAATCCAGCCAAGTCTCCATAATACCCATTATATACTAATTCTCGTCTGACATCTTAACTTCTGGAGGACTCCAGTCAAACCTTTCAGAAATGTCATTCTTTTTCTGACAGATTTAATTTTACACTCTTCCTTATCACCTCTACTAAATCCTCACCCCTCTGCTCCCCATGTCTCTTGTCTCTGCCCTGTTCCTGTCTACACTATTTTGAACGCTGTTTCTATCATTATCCCCCCAATCCTTAGTTTAAATCTTCTCCCCCAGCACAGCTACCCCCTCCCTGAAGTGCAGTCACTGTTATCTGAGAGAGAGAGATCATTGCAGCTCTCCAAGTCCCCAAACCTACCTTCCTACACCAACATCTCAGCCACTGAGTAACCTTTCAGGTGCGCACGTGACACAGGTAGCATTTAAGAGCAAACTACCTTAGAAGTTTGGAGTTTTACAGCCCAGTTCTCTAAAATCATTTTTTAAAATCTGTCCATCTACCTATAACTAGTCATTGGTTGCTGGGTCATACTCTGCAATCTAACAAAAATCTATCAATCCAACCTAGAATATGCTGAAACCACACACCTGAGAGAAAACAAACTGCTAGCACTCTATGGGCTAGATTTACTAAGCTGCGGGTTTGAAACAGTGGAGATGTTGCCTATAGCAACCAATCAGATTCTAGCTGTCATTTTGTAGAATGTACTAAATAAATGAAAGCTAGAATCTGATTGGTTGCTATAGGCAACATCCCCACTTTTTCAAACCCGCAGCTTAGTAAATCTAGCCCTATGTGTCCTCCTAATAATGGAATCAGTTGCCACCAGCACTTGTCTGCCCTTTATCGCCATCTTCTGGTTGCTAATGGAATAACCCAGCTGTTGCAATGCTGCTGAACAGACATCCCCAACTTCAGCCAATCAACCTTCTTCAAGCTTGAGCTACCAGGAGCTTCACTGCACCCCTTAGCAAAATTTGGGGGAGGGCTCAACAATACCGGTCCATCCTTCAGAGGTCCCCACTCTGCTCTTCCAAACGGCGCTTCCCTGTGCAATGCACTGCTCCCACCCTTGACCAAAAGCAGAAAGAGAATGGTCTGGGGTTGGTTGGCCGGCATTGCCTCCAGGATCTGGTAGTTCCACCACTGCCTGCTACCTACCTCAGGATCCTGTTCTCCTCTATCTTCACCTATCAACACTTCTATATGTTGTCTGTAACCTTGGTGTCGCCAGTTGCTTATTGAGATCCAGAATCTGAGCTTCTAGACAGCACCTTGTTCTGCAGGGTCAGAGAACGTGCACAGACTGGCACTGCCAATCATGGGATATACTGATGGCAATGTATGTAAGGTGCGGTGATACTAAGTATTAGTTTACTAGAACTTATTAATGCAATATCAGTGTAATACAACAGAGTGTGACTTTATATACACTATATTGTGACAGTTGTGATTTGTAAGATTATATAGGTATTATAAGTACATCCATTTGGTGATCACATACGTAGAGCACACAATAGACCACTGTGATTTGTATCAGTGAACAAAGCTGGGTATAATGTGTCAGTTTGCTGATCCCTAGGACAATGCCCCCCAGCAACATGGCGTCAGCAGAACCCAGTGAGCAGAGACTCCTAGAGGTTTCCACACATTGTCAGCATTGTATCTGTCACTCGGGTGCTCTATATAAAGCAGAGGGCTCAGCAGTTCTCACTTCTGTGTAAATAGAGTGGGGCTGCTGTATTCGTAGCGTGGACCGACGATGTCTGCTGGCCAGTAAGGTAAGTCCTGTACATATAAGTGCCTCAGATCTGTTCATAGAGCCAGAGGATTCCTGGTTCATAAGAATATGCAGTAATTTAAATTAAAGGATGGAGCAACTGGAAGACCATAGACATCAGGACAAAGTACCTTCATAGAGTCAGGAGAGAAGTCAAAGAGTTTCTTTAAGCAAAATGGAGATAATGTCTGTTCATCGACCCCTTTCCAAATAATAAGGAACTGCAATAAAATGACATGAGAGGTCAAGTAGATGAAATCTGCATGCTGGCATTAAGCAATAAGGGAAGGGTGATAAAATGAGAAAGACATGAGCATATTATTATTATTATTTTTTATTTATATGGCGCCATAAAAGTTCCACAGCGCCGTACACAATATAAACAGTAGATCATACAGGCAAAACAGTGCAGAACAATAAATGAGTAATACCATGACGTCAGAGGCTCCAGACATAGCAATTATAGTGAGGCTGGAGCAGAATAAATGGTAGAGAGACAGGAGGGAGGAGGGCCCTGCTCATAAGAGCTTACATCCTAAAGGGAGGGCAGACAGACAGCAGGAACAGAGGGAGTCAGAGGAGGGGATCAAGCGCAGGAGGCACAAGGTGATGAGAGCGAGCATGGAGAGAGGAGCGAGGTGATGAGAGCGAGCATGGAGAGAAGAGCGAGGTGATGAGAGCGAGCATGGAGAGAGGAGCGAGGTGATGAGAGCGAGCATGAAGAGAGGAGCAAGGTGATGAGAGCGAACATGAAGAGAGGAGCAAGGTGATGAGAGCGAGCATGGAGAGAGGAGCGAGGTGATGAGAGTGAGCATGGGGAGGGGAGCGAGGAGATGAGAGCGAGCATGGCGAGAGGAGCAAGGTGAAGGGAGCGAGCATGGAGAGAGGAGCGAGGTGATGAGAGCGAGCATAGAGAGAGGAGACAGGAGATGAGAGCGAGCATGGAGAGAGGAGCGAGGTCATGAGAGCGAGCATAGAGAGAGGAGCGAGGTCATGAGAGCGAGAATGGAGAGAGGAGCAAGGTGATGAGAGCGAGCATGAAGAGAGGAGCGAGGTGATGAGAGCGAGCATGGAGAGAGGAGCGAGGTGATGAGAGTGAGCATGGGGAGGGGAGCGAGGAGATGAGAGCGAGCATGGCGAGAGGAGCAAGGTGAAGGGAGCGAGCATGGAGAGAGGAGCGAGGTGATGAGAGCGAGCATAGAGAGAGGAGACAGGAGATGAGAGCAAGCATGTAGAGAGGAGAGAGGAGATGAGAGCGAGCATGGAGAGCGGAGCAAGGTGATGAGAGCGAGCATGTAGAGAGGAGAGAAGAGATGAGAGTGAGCATGGAGAGAGGAGCGAGGTGATGAGAGCGAGCATAGAGAGAGGAGCCAGGAGATGAGAGCGAGCATGGAGAGAGGAGCGAGGTCATGAGAGTGAGAATGGAGAGAGGAGCGAGGTGATGAGAGCGAGCATGGAGAGAGGAGCCAGGAGATGAGAGCGAGCATAGAGAGAGGAGCGAGGTCATGAGAGCGAGCATGGCGAGAGGAGCCAGGAGATGAGAGCGAGCATAGAGAGAGGAGCGAGGTCATGAGAGCGAGCATGGAGAGAGGAGCAAGGTGATGAGAGCGAGCATGAAGAGAGGAGCGAGGTGATGAGAGCGAGCATGGAGAGAGGAGCGAGGTGATGAGAGTGAGCATGGGGAGGGGAGCGAGGAGATGAGAGCGAGCATGGCGAGAGGAGCAAGGTGAAGGGAGCGAGCATGGAGAGAGGAGCGAGGTGATGAGAGCGAGCATAGAGAGAGGAGATGAGAGCGAGCATGGAGAGAGGAGCAAGGTGATGAGAGCGAGCATGTAGAGAGGAGATGAGAGTGAGCATGGAGAGAGGAGCGAGGTGATGAGAGCGAGCATGGAGAGAGGAGCCAGGAGATGAGAGCGAGCATGGAGAGAGGAGCGAGGTCATGAGAGTGAGAATGGAGAGAGGAGCGAGGTGATGAGAGCGAGCATGGAGAGAGGAGCCAGGAGATGAGAGCGAGCATAGAGAGAGGAGCGAGGTCATGAGAGCGAGCATGGAGAGAGAAGCGAGGTGATGAGAGCAAGCATTGGGAGAGGAGCGAGGTCATGAGAGCAAGCATGGAGAGAATGTTAAGTGGAAGGCTGGTAGACTTTGAAGAAGAGGTAAGTTTTGAGTGCCCATTTGAGGGAGCACAAATTATTGGACAATCAGATGGAGTGTAGGAGGTCATTCCAGTGCAGGGGGGCAACTTGGGAGAAGTTTTGGATTCTGGAATGGTATAAGGTGATCAGAGTGGAGAAGAGACGATGGTCATTGGCCAATTGCAGGGACCGGGTGGAAATGTGAATGGAGAGGAGATTGGAGATATAAGGGGCAGTAGAGTGGCAGGACAGCACGGTGGCTAAGTGGTTAGCACTTCTGCCTCACAACACTGGGGTCATGAGTTCAATTCCCGACCATGGCCATATCTGTGCGGAGTTTGTATGTTCTCCCCGTGTTTGCGTGGGTTTCCTCCAGGTGCTCCGGTTTCCTCCCACACTCCAAAAACATACTAGTAGGTTAATTGGCTGCTATCAAAATTGACCCTAGTCTCTCTCTGTCTGTCTGCGAGTGTGTATATTAGGGAAATTAGACTGTAAGCTCCAATGGGGCAGGGACTGGTGTGAATGGGTTCTCTGTACAGCGCTGCGTAATCAGTGGTGCTATATAAATAAATGATGATGATGAGTGGCAGAGGACCTTGTAGGTAAGGGTAAGAAGATTAAAAAGGATTCTGTAGGGGAAGGGGAGCCAGTGTAAGACGAGGCAGAAGAGGAGCGTCGAGAAAGGAAGATAAATCTTGCAGCTGCATTGAGTATAGAACAAAAGGGAGAGAGGTTGGAGCAGTGAGAAGGTTGCAGTAATCAAGTAGTGAAATGATGAGTGCATGGACAATGGTTTTGATTGCATCCTGAGATAATAAGGGCAGGATGCAGTTGATGTTGCATAGTTGGAAGCGACAGGATTGGGCAAGCGATTGAATGTAGGGGGAAAAAGAGAGGGAGGAGTCAATGGGGGACAGAACAGATGGTGTTAACAGTGATGGAGAGAACCAGGTGAGATGAGGATCTAGATGGAGGGAAAACAAAGAGTTTGGTTTTTGCAATGTTAATTTTGAGAAAACATGAGGACATCCAAGAGGAGATGGTGAGAGGTAGTCAGATACACGAGTGAGGAAGAAGGGGGCAATCAGGAGATGAGATGTAAAGTTGAATATCATCAATGTATAGGTGATTCTGAAGACTGAATTAAGTGATGAGAGCACCTAGGGAGGTAGTATAAAGCGAAAATAGTAGAGGGACGAGAACAGAGCCCTGAGGGACTTCTACAGGGAGGGTGGAAGGGGGAAGGATGAACCAGATGTGGATACAATGAAAGAGCAGTTGACAAAGTAAGAAGTGAACCATGTGAGGACAGAGGCTGAGAGGCTGAGAGACTGAAGGGTCTGCAAAAGAAGGGGGTGGTTCACGGTACGAACAGGTCCAGGAGGATGAGCAGGGAGAAGTTATCCCTGGATTTAGCAGAGAGGAGATCATTAGTTACATTGGCCAGGGCAGTTTAAGGGGAGTGGAGGGGGCAGAAACCTGATTGGAGAGGGTCAAGAGGGAATTGTCCGAGAGGTGACTGGTGAGGCGGTGAGATGGATGAGATTAATGAGACATTGTGAAAAGAATGGGAAAGGATAGAAGGAATATAAAAACATAAAGAAAAACTGCATACACAAAAAGTAGAGGCAAATTATCTGTAGCGTCGAGTTAAATTAAAAATATAATCATATTCTAAATCAAACACTTTCCACCACGTTTTACCTCTGGTTTATTAACAAATCAAACATAGAAACATAGAATTTGATGACAGCAAAAAACCAAAAAATCCATCTATTCTGCCCTGTATGATAATTCTACCTTATGTAACTTCTCATCCTCTTATTTATATAAAAATTGTCTTCCTGATATCTACTAATGATGAGCAGTTCGGATTATGTGAAATCCGACAAAATCCTACATTGGGGATCCGAGTGAAACCGAGTCATGAGGCGAAACTTCGTTTCCATGATTTTTTTTGCAAAGCTCTCGTTAGTTTTGGAACGCCATCTTTTGTATAGTCCTCCCTCGTTCTCTCAAGTGTCATTTGAGAAGAGACAGAGTGTAGGGAGGAGGATAGCTGCGGTGCTCTGCCTGGTTCAGGGGGAACCAGGCACATAGGAAAGCAATAGTGTTAGATTCAGCAGCAGCGGCACAAAAAAGTCTATATATTCTAATCTTTTCTATTTTTCAATATTTTTATATATTGGAAGGGTCATTTAGTGAATTTAAAGAAGACTGTCTGTCATGTTCAGCATGCAGCTTGACCTCTCAAAAAAATGCTATATATTTTAATCTGTTCTATATTTCAATACTTGTCCATTTTGAAAGGGTTATTCAGAGAAATCTATACTTGAAAAGGCTGTTGGCGTGTGAGGGTGAGCAGCAGATACACACCCCAAAAAAGTAAACAGGGTGTTCTTGACTGACTCAGAGCAGCACAACCCCCCGATAAAATATAAAACTTGTTTGATAGGGGTATATTGTGGAGCAGTGTCCTAAGAATTGTAAGATAACATTATCCCCTTTCCCTATCTCATTGGACGTTCCCCTGGTGTGGTGGCATCTACAAGTAGCTCCAATTAGTTCAAGTAACATTACTCCTCTTGGCAACCATGGATCACTGTGCAGATCAGGAGCTGCCCAGTACCAGTACTGGCAGTAATACTGTTACGACCTCTGCTAGTAAAAAAGGTAATGAGGGAAGAAAGTTGATGAAAGGGTTCTCAAAATCCAAACAATATTTGTCAAATTCAATATCAAAGAAACCATCAGCTCTTGATGGAAGGAGTAGGATAAAGATGGAATTTTCTGATGAATGTAGCCATTTGTCCAAAAAAAGCAAAATAGCTAACATTCCATACACCACCCGCAGGGGGAGGACAAGGCTCAGAGTATGTCCACTTTTTGCTAGTAGGGCTCCTGCTACTGCTGGTACTGGTATATGCACCGTTCCAAAACAGAGTGCCCAACGCGGTCGTGTATCGTTCTCAACTTCACATGCACCACCTTGTCACTCAGCGGGTACGTCTGTTACTGACACCTCCAAAACAGACAAATCAGTGCCTGAGGATAACACTGAGGTTGAAGAACAACTTGGACACTCACAGAATACTGAGGATAGTGACCCTCTCCAATGTATTGCTGCAGCACTGGCCCTCTCCAATGTATTGCTGCAGCACTGACCCTCTACAATGTATTGCTGCAGCACTGACCCTCTACAATGTATTGCTGCAGCGCTGACCCTCTACAATATATTGCTGCAGCGCTGACCCTCTACAATGTATTGCTGCAGCGCTGACCCTCTACAATGTATTGCTGCAGCACTGGCCCTCTCCAATGTATTGCTGCAGCACTGACCCTCTACAATGTATTGCTGCAGCGCTGACCCTCTACAATATATTGCTGCAGCGCTGACCCTCTACAATGTATTGCTGCAGCGCTGACCCTCTACAATGTATTGCTGCAGCGCTGACCCTCTACAATATATTGCTGCAGCACTGACCCTCTACAATGTATTGCTGCAGCGCTGACCCTCTACAAAGGAGAGTGCAACATTCATGAGAATCAATGAAATGTTAGACTTACATGTAATAAGATAAATACAGTGTCCGTAGAGTGTGTACTGAGAAATGTAAGTTATAAATGTCATTATGAGTCTGATATTCTACATGAAATATAGCCATATATTGTGATCTGGTAACAGTGGTTCCTTGTACTATATAGGAGAGAAGCCCACGTCTTCTGAAAATGTACACATTAATGGGAGGCGGTCTGCTCTGTGCAGTCTCCGGATTGGTTCTCCTCATAGTGGCCACAGCTACAGATTTCTGGATGCAGTATCGGTACTCGGGGAACTTGAGCAATCAGGGACTATGGAGGTTCTGTGTGGCTGGGAAATGTCATGCCCACACCATCACTGTGGGTAAGAACGAAATCTACTAGGAGACTGATGACCAAAGCATAATCCATAATCCATGATCCCTAATCCACTATCCATGATCCATAACCAACAATCCATCATCCAGAATCCAGAATCCACAATCCATGATCCATAACCAACAATCCATGATCCATAATCCATGATCCATAATCCATAATCCACAATCCATGATCCATAACGAACAATCACCGATCCATGATCCATAATCCATGATCCATAATCCCCAATCCATGATCCATAACGAACAATCATCGATCCATGATGCATAATCCATAATCCATTAACCATAATCCCCAATCCATGATCCATAATCCTTAATCCATGATCCATAATCAAGAATCCACTATCTATGATCCATAACCAACAATCCATGATCCATAATCCATGATCCACAATCCATGATCCATAATCAAGAATCCATGATCCATAATCCATGATCCATAATCCACAATCTATGATACATAACCAACAATCCATGATCCATAATCCATGATCCATAATCCCCAATCCCCGATCCATGATCCATTAACCATAATCCATGATACATAATCCCCAATCCATGATCCATAACCAACAATCCATGATCCATAATCCATGATCCATAATCCATGATCCATAATCCACAATCTATTATCCATAGCCAACAATACATGATCCATAATCCATGATACATAATCCATGATCCATAATCCACAATCTATTATCCATAGCCAACAATCCATGATCCATAATCCATGATCCATAATCCATGATCCATAATCCACAATCTATGATCCATAACCAACAATCCATGATCCATAATCCACAATCTATGATCCATAACCAACAATCCATGATCCATGATCCATAATCCATGATCCATTAACCATAATCCATAACCAACAATCCCCGATCCATGATCCATTAACCATAATCCATGATACATAATCCACAATCCACGATCCATAATCCATAATCCATGATCCATAACCAACAATCCACGATCAATGATCCATAATCCATAATCCACAATCCATGATCCATAATCCCCAATCCATGATCCATAACCAACAATCCAAGATCAATGATCTATAATCCATAATCCATAATCCATGATCTCGCTAAATCTCTAGTCAAAGTATAGCAAAATTGCAGAATCCAGGAATTACACTAAGTGGAAGCAGAACAGGGCGACTCAGAAGATTGGCGTGAACTAGAAGACAAGAGGAATATATTTGTGGCAAGGAAAGGCTGGATGCAGGTTCTGCCATCACCGCTGGTCCCAGCTGTCAGTGACAACCATAGGGACCCTCAGGGGGTGTCAGGAACTAGATCCATCTAAAGATCAATATAAGCAGTTCTATTACATCCAGTTTACACTGAATCTTTCATATTAGCAAACAAAGAAACTTATCAAACCTTGGTCTTCGTATGTTGTTATTATTATTATTATTATTATTATTATTATTATTATTATTAATAGTATTTATTAATGTATTTATTTATAAGGCGTCATAGGTTGTCTAGCACCAGATACAAAGCAAGTAACACATAGATGAGGTTATACACATAAGTAGCACAGATGAGTGTGAGTAAGGCTATGGGTACTCACACAGAGTGCAGCAAAATACATGACAGCACGTACAAGGGAGTCAGACAGTAGACGTCGGACAAGAGGCAGAGAGGACCCTACCCATAAGAGCTTACATTCTAGAGGGAGAGGTGGTGAGAGACAGTAGGACCAACTGGGAGAAGATATAGATAACAGATGAGGAAGAGGAGGTAATGGATAGAATGGTCAGGAGGTGGTAGTATAGATGAGCTTGAAAAGGTGAGTTTTGAGTGAGTGTTTGAAGGATTGAGGTTTGGGGGAGAGTCGAGTGAAGTGTGGTAGGGAGTTCCAAAGAGTGGGGGCAGCACGGGTAAGGAGCTTGAACTGAAACGGATTGGGAGCCAATGAAGAGATTTACGGAGAGGAGAAGCAGAAGATGTGCGGTGGGAGAGGAGGATGAGCCGAGCGGCAGCATTCTGTATGGATTGAAGGTCAGAAGTGTGAGAGTCAGGAAGACCAGTGAGAAGGAGGTTGTAATAATAGAGATGAGAAATGATAAGTGAATGGACCAGGATTTTGGTTGTTTACTGAGAGAGGAACAGACGGATTTTCATGATTACGGAGGAGGAAGTGTCAGGATTTGGTGAGGACTGGATATGATAGGTAAAGCTGAGGGCACAGTCAAGGGTGACTTCAAGGCAGAGGGCGTAGGGGACAGGAGAGAGAGTGATGTTGTCAACTAAAAGTGAGATAAATATATAGATATAAAAAGCTGGGAATGTTGGCTGATTACATCTATAGATATATAAATGACAGAATAATAAAATGATGTATTTCCCCTATTGTTTTATCACTACATAATGAATCTACAAGAAAAATACATTTATTCCAATTTGCGACAATTCACCCAGAGAGAACAATGTAAATAATCCCAGCAAGACATTCAGACTGATACCTAACCATTGTCTTACATGGGGGGGACAGTAAATAAATGTGATGGTGACTTGGTGTATGTTATAGACTTGTGCTCTGATCCTGCATCATCTCCTCTTCTCCAGCCTTCTGGGATGCCACACGAGCGTTCATGTTGTTGTCCATCCTGTCCTGTTTCGCTGGCATCATCTTGGGACTCACAGCTTTTTCCAGTGGGGCCAAATCTGCTAGGACTCGCTCTGCAGGACTTACCTTGTTAGTTGCAGGTAAGAGGTCTGCGTGGAAGCAGCACTAGTATATCAATAAATGTCTTATAGTCATATATCCAGTCCATAAGCTCATACACCGATAACACATCTGCTGAAACTTGCGTACTGTACTTATATCAGATCAGTAGCTAGTACAATCCACTAACACAATAAGTAACTGGAGTAAGGCATTGCAGCAGGTGAGGAGTAAGGCATTGCACCAGGTGAGGAGTAAGCATTGCAGATGAGTAAGCATTGCAGCAGGTGAGGAGTAAGCATTGCACCAGGTGAGGAGTAAGCATTGCAGATGAGTAAGCATTGCAGCAGGTGAGGAGTAAGGCATTGCAGCAGGTGAGGAGTAAGCATTGCAGATGAGTAAGCATTGCAGCAGGTGAGGAGTAAGCATTGCACCAGGTGAGGAGTAAGCATTGCAGATGAGGAGTAAGGCATTGCAGCAGGTGAGGAGTAAGCATTGCAGATGAGTAAGCATTGCAGCAGGTGAGGAGTAAGCATTGCAGATGAGTAAGCATTGCAGCAGGTGAGGAGTAAGGCATTGCACCAGGTGAAGAGTAAGCATTGCAGCAGGTGAGGAGTAAGGCATTGCACCAGGTGAGGAGTAAGGCATTGCAGCAGGTGAGGAGTAAGCATTACAGCAGGTGAAGAGTAAGGCATTGCACCAGGTGAAGAGTAAGCATTGCACCAGGTGAGGAGTAAGGCATTGCAACAGGTGAGGAGTAAGGCATTGCAACAGGTGAGGAGTAAGCATTGCAGCAGGTGAGGAGTAAGGCATTGCAGCAGGTGAGCAGTAAGGCATTGCAGCAGGTGAGGAGTAAGCATTGCAGATGAGGAGTAAGCATTGCACCAGGTGAGCAGTAAGGCATTGCACCAGGTGAGCAGTAAGGCATTGCACCAGGTGAGCAGTAAGGCATTGCAGCAGGTGAGGAGTAAGCATTGCAGATGAGGAGTAAGCATTGCAGCAGATGAGGAGTAAGGCATTGCAGCAGATGAGGAGTAAGGCATTGCAGCAGATGAGGAGTAAGGCATTGCAGCAGGTGAGGAGTAAGGCATTGCACCAGGTGAGGAGTAAGCATTGCACCAGGTGAGGAGTAAGCATTGCACCAGATGAGGAGTAAGGCATTGCAGCAGGTGAGGAGTAAGCATTGCAGCAGGTGAGGAGTAAGCATTGCAGCAGGTGAAGAGTAAGCATTGCAGATGAGTAAGCATTGCAGCAGGTGAGCAGTAAGGCATTGCAGCAGGTGAGCAGTAAGGCATTGCAGCAGGTGAGGAGTAAAGCATTGCAGCAGGTGAAGAGTAAGCATTGCAGATGAGTAAGGCATTGCAGCAGGTGAAGAGTAAGCATTGCAGATGAGTAAGCATTGCAGCAGGTGAGGAGTAAGCATTGCAGATGAGTAAGCATTGCAGCAGGTGAGGAGTAAGGCATTGCAACAGGTGAGGAGTAAGCATTGCAGATGAGTAAGCATTGCAGCAGGTGAGGAGTAAGCATTGCAGATGAGTAAGCATTGCAGCAGGTGAGGAGTAAGGCATTGCACCAGGTGAAGCGTAAGCATTGCAGCAGGTGAGGAGTAAGGCATTGCACCAGGTGAGGAGTAAGGCATTGCAGCAGGTGAGGAGTAAGCATTACAGCAGGTGAAGAGTAAGGCATTGCACCAGGTGAAGAGTAAGCATTGCACCAGGTGAGGAGTAAGGCATTGCACCAGGTGAGGAGTAAGGCATTGCACCAGGTGAAGAGTAAGGCATTGCAGCAGGTGAGGAGTAAGCATTGCACCAGGTGAGGAGTAAGGCATTGCACCAGGTGAGGAGTAAGCATTGCACCAGGTGAAGAGTAAGGCATTGCACCAGGTGAAGAGTAAGGCATTGCAGCAGGTGAGGAGTAAGCATTGCAGCAGGTGAGGAGTAAGGCATTGCACCAGGTGAGGAGTAAGGCATTGCACCAGGTGAGGAGTAAGCATTGCAGCAGGTGAGGAGTAAGGCATTGCACCAGGTGAGGAGTAAGGCATTGCACCAGGTGAGGAGTAAGGCATTGCACCAGGTGAGGAGTAAGCATTGCACCAGGTGAGGAGTAAGCATTGCAGCTCTGTGATCGCTAATCATTGTGTCACTGTGCTTCCACCAGCCCTCTGCAATGTTCTCTATCTGACCACAGGAGCAGTGTTTGCTGGGTGAAGTTTGGCTGGTGGCCCCATATGCCTGTAAGACCCAGCAGTCCTGCTGTTCCTGATCATATCAGCTTGTTTGGTGCCTGGTACTATGCTCTTACTCTATCCCTCACACATGAGAAGCTTCCCACCACCTGCTTTGAAAGGCATAGTAACTAATTATAATAATGATGTATGGTGGGAGCCAGTGGGCAGCAACAGGGGTATAAGAGTTGGAACCTCAGCAGTCCTCACATAAAATGATAAAACAACTATCAAGTACTATAAACAAACTTGGAGTAACATCCGCAGAACTCTCGTCACAGAATACATAGATAGATAATACAAGGATTGTCCACTAGATGTCACTAGAGACAAGTAGACATTATCTGCATTATAAATCCCCAGCACTGGCTGCTTTTGCATGGAGCACAAACATACTCTGCACAGGTTTATTTTTACACTGCAATTTAGAGTTGAGCAAAACACATGACCCATCCAACTCTAAATGTGTTCTCACATTTTACGTTTACCCTGCAACATTTGTTTTTTGCTTTGCTTGTAACTCTACATGAGGTCCATTATGTGCAATAGGCCAGCGCAGTATGTCACAGTGTGATTAATGACAGATGATTAATACTTTCCATGTAAATACAGTATTCAGCACAAGTATGGTCCAGACAGATCCCTCCAGCACAGCCACAGCAAACACAATAAATCAAAACACGGAAATATGTCTGAAATTACACTGCGACAAATTATACCAAAGTGAATTATTTAGGATTCTACTTGCAGAGGTCTATGTTATACCTCTTGTATCTATGTCTCACCCATGTCCACATAGGACAATACATGTAGCTCTAACTGTTCCTGTGACCAATAGGATTGCTTCTTATCTGCAGGGTTCTTTGCGCTACTCGCATTGTCTGTGTACACCGGAGTGACTGTGAACTTCTTTGGGAAACGTTATGCAGACTGGAGATTCTCCTGGTCCTATATCCTGGCCTGGATTGGAATCATTCTCACCCTATCTGCAGGTAGGTGACCTGGTATATTATTCCATCCAAGACCCACCAGTCACAGAGGTGATCTGCTATATTGTCCCATCTGAGACCCACCGGTCACAGAGGTGACCTGTTCTATTGTCCCATCTGAGACTCGCCAGTCAGAGAGGTGATCTGCTATATTGTCCCATCGTAGACCCACCGGTCAGAGAGGTGACCTGATATATTGTCCCATCTGAGACCCATCGATCACAGAGGTGACTTGTTATATTTTCCCATCTGAGACCCACCAATCACAGAGGTGACCTGATATATTGTCCCATCTGAGACCCACCAGTCAGAGAGGTGACCTGTTATATTATTCCATCCAAGACCAACCAGTCACAGAGGTGACCTGTTTTATTGTCCCATCTGAGACCCACCGATCAGAGAGGTGACTTGTTTTTTTTTCCCATCTGAGACCAACCAGTCACAGAGGTGACCTGTTATACTGTCCCAATTGAGACCCACCGGTCAGAGAGGTGACCTGTTCTATTGTCCCATCTGAGACCCATCAGTCACAGAGGTGGCCTGTTCTATTGTCCCATCTGAGACCCACCAGTCACAGAGGTGATCTGCTATATTGTCCCATCGTAGACCCACCAGTCACAGAGGTGATCTGCTATATTGTCCTATCTGAGACCCACCAGTCACAGAGGTGACCTGTTATATTGTCCCATCTGAGACCCACCAGTCACAGAGGTGATCTGCTATATTGTCCCATCGTAGACCCACCAGTCACTGAGGTGACCTGTTCTATTGTCCCATCTGAGACCCACCAATCACAGAGGTGATCTGCTATATTGTCCCATCGTAGACCCACCAGTCACTGAGGTGATCTGTTCTATTGTCCCATCTGAGACCCACCAGTCACAGAAGTGACCTGTTCTATTGTCCCATCTGAGACCCACCAGTCAGAGAGGTGACCTGTTATATTGTCCCATCTGAGACCCACCAGTCACAGAGGTGACCTGTTCTATTGTCCCATCGTAGACCCACCAGTTAGATAAGAAGACGCAGACACAGCGACAAATAAAGGAACATTGTATTATTATTCCCACACACATTTCTCACACTGTTTTATTGTTCTCTTCACGTGTTCATTTCACTTCAAATGTTGGGAAAAGTTGAACAGAACTTTCAGTTTAGATGTTTTTTCTGTGGGAAAATGTAAAATCCTGAAGGACCTTTATCTCCTTCCCATATTTCTATGCTCTGTATTTCCAGGTATTTTCCATATCTGTGCCTACGCCAGGACAAGCTCTCAAGATGTGGGCAATGTGTCCAGTGGATGAGATCCAGCAGCCCATACCCCATATTACATGTCCTCTGTCTCCCATTTCCGCCATGACACTGGCATTGCCGGCTCTTTATCATTTAAGTGAACTTTCTGATGTCTTCTGGGGCTCACACAGAAAATGGAGCTGCCCCAACTTGTCTGTTAGAACTTTTATATTGACCAGTTATGGTCCCAGATGATGGATTCTATGGAGATAATTGCTTTTATATTGGTGTATGGGCTGGGTCTGTCTAGCCAAGATATATCGTTGGACTGTAGTATAAATATTGCTAATATTATATTTAAAATATTTAATGTGACAATAAAATATAATATTGGAGTTTGTTTTCTACATTCATGATAGAAAAGCACCAAAATTCTAAACGTCTTCCATTAGTGCTTATAACAGAATTACCCGACTGTGGAAGTGTGGGCAGAGTCACCGAAGAGGATTATCTCTCCCACCATTAGGAGCGAGATAATACTGTTGGTTTAGGGTTGAACATAAGTTGCCCGTTTGCCTATTGGCATGTATGTGACAACACACTCAGGTTTCCATGTCTGGTCTATCTTGGGATACATCTAACCCTGACATATAATTCATAGATGTGTCTAGAACATGTATATTGCATTTCTCATCAGCCACCCTGTGTATACAGAATTCATGCTTGGTGAGGAACGTATTACAGAGATGTAACCCAAAATAAGACACAACTCAACTTGCATCTGCGTATTTTCCTGTATTACGCTTGGACGGAGCGCCCTGGAATCACCTCTAGAAGTGCAAGGGGCCGCAGCTGTTAGATGTATAAAGCTGAAAATATACAACAAATGGTATACATATTAGTATACATATACAAACATAACAAAAACATACCACATACATATCAAAAACATACCACATACATATCACATACATACCACATAAAAATCACATAAATATATAGATGCCACATACATATTACAGGAATATCATATACATACCAAATATAAATCACATACATACATATATAGACATGGTTTGACCTTTGAAATCACAATTAAGACAAAGTGACAGCCTCGTCAGATGTGATACACTGCAGGTAAAACATGTCCTACTCCAGGACCTAACAAACATTGTGTTATTAACATCCATGAAGTTATTTGTACAATCATTACGCTGCGTATTGTCATTTTACATCCAGTTACAATGCCACAAATGACTGAGTGCTAAATGTATTACATACAACACAGATTAGGAGCAGAGATTAGACCACACATCGCTCTATCAGGCAAATCTCATATATAGGTCCCAGCACAGCCTCTTATACTGTTTAATGAATTATTCACAGGGAAATTGTACCAAAAACAATTCCGTAATTGTTTCTATCTCGACGGTGACTTTAAAATCCTACAGAAAATTCATTTTCACTCAGGATTTCCATCAGTTAAATATTATAAATTCACAGATTAATGTCCCAACATGTCATGTAGCGTAGCTTAAAGACTGCCAAATGGACCGCCCTCCTAACCCTATATATATATATATAATATGTTACAACTATATATACACAACGACCAGCCGCATCATTACCACTGACAGCGAGGTGAATAACACTGATTATCTGGTTACTCCGGCACCTGTCAGGGGTGGGATATATTAGGCAGCAGCTGAACAGTCAGTTCTTGAAGTTGATGTGTTGGAAGCAGGAAAAATGGGCAACGTGAGGATCTGAGGGACTCTGACAAGGGGCAAATAGTGCCGTCTAGACGGCTGGGTCAGAGCATCTCCTACACGGCCGGTCTTGTGGGGTGTTCCCGGTATGCAGGGGTTAGTACCTACCTAAAGTGGTCCAAGGAAGGACAACCGGTGACAGGGTGATAGGTGCCCAGGACTCATTCATCCGCCTGGGGAGTGAAGACTAGGACGTCTGGTCCATCCTACAGAAGAGCTGCTGTAAAGTTACTGCCGGCTATGATAGAAATGTGTCGGATCACACAGAGCTCCGCAGGTTGCTGTGTATGGGGCTGCGGAGCCGCAGACCGGTCAGAGTGTCCATGCTGACCCCTGTACACTGCAGAAAGTGCCTACAATGGGCACATGAGCACCAGAACTGGACCATGGAGCAATGGAAGAAGGTGGCCTGGTCTAATGAATCACGTTTTCTTTTACATCATGTGGACGGCCGGGTGCGTGTGTGTCGTTTGCCTGGGTAAGAGATGGCACCAGGATGCACTATGGGAAGAAGACAGCTGGCGGAGGCAGTGTGATGATCTGGGCAATGTTCTGCTGGGAAACCTCAGGTCCTGGCATTCATGTGGAGGCCCCACCTCGCAACTTACAGGACTTAAAGGATCTGCTGCTAACGTCTTGGTGCCAGATACCCCAGGACACCTTCACAGGTCTTGTGGAGTTGGGCGTTACATGGGGCACCTGAACGATATTAGTCAGGTGGTGTTAATGTTGTGGCTGACCGGTATGTAATTTATTAGGACCTGTGGATCCTTTCTATGTATTTATAAAAATTAACTTGTAGCTTTTAAACACTTTACAAATCGTCCAAAAGTTCATTATCCACAAAGATACAAACATATTATACCCTGACAATACCCAGACTTCTGCAGCTGTGTTATGTTATATGTTCACATGCTATGCCGTATACTTAGAAAATAATACTATATTGTGCCATACTTTCAAAAAATAATATTATACCGTACCTTTGGAAAATGATATTATATCATGCCCTCAGAAGATAATATTAGATTATATTGTACTGTAACTTCCAAAAACAATACCATACTATACTGCACATGCAGCAAATATTATGATATGTTGTATATTCAGGAAACAATACCAATCTATAGGACATGTTCACCCTAATATATCATGCTGCAGGCTTAGAAAGTACAGCTAGATAATACTGTATCATACATTTGCTCTGTTGAGAGAGTAATACCAACCTGTGTCATATGTGTATACAGTATTACTGTAATATATCCAGAATTAACACTGTTCTGTGCAGTAACTCCTACAAATTCCACTTACAGAATATTCAGAAGCAAATAAACAGTCCAGATAAGATTAGTCAAGGATCAGACCAGACAGTTACTCACCGCACAGAACCCCAAACACTGATTTATTAGGTATCTCAGGCATGACGTTATAAAGTACCCTAGAGCCCTACCCCAGCCCTGAGGCCTCATGAACTCAAGGAAAGTTTCAAAATTCAGCAGAATTTAACTGATGTTATTGCAGATCTCCGTGTCGATACCAGGAAGATCCAGAAACTGATAAGCAGTCTGTATCGGCAGTCATATTATTGTAGTAACAATATTCATTATCTCTCCACTGAAACAGGATGTCACAATTACTGAATTGTCCCACTCTAATGATCAGCAGGAAACTGAGACTTCGGAGGGAGATATTAACGTGACACAACGGTGGTGTCGATTCATTCTGTCCCGTGGGAGAGGTATAATAATTTTGTCCAAGCTGAGCAAAATTATAAGGAGGATTTATGGGAGTAATGAAACTAAGAGGGGAATTTCTGGGGAAAACAAGATAATAAGGGGATTTCTGGGGAAACAAAAATAACTGAAATATTTCTAGACAAAGCAAAAATAATTGGAAGATTTTCAAGCAGAATAAAAAATTATATGAAGATTTTCAAGCAGAATAAAATTTTAGGAAGATTTCCAGCCAGAACAAAAATAATAGTGGGATTTCTGGTTGGAAGAAACAGAATAGGAAGATTTCCGACTGAATACAAATAATAGAAGAATTTCCAAGTGGAACAAAAATCATTATAAATTTTTCAGGTGGAGCAAAAATAATTAGCGGATTTTCAGGTAGAACAAATGTAATAGGAGGATTTCCGGAGCAGAAACAAAACTAATTATAGAATTTGCGGCCAGAACAACAATAATAGGAGAAAATCCGCATTGGAAACTTGAGGCCAATTTCTGGTGAAACATGCAAATTTGGTGCATTTTTTCCCATATAATTATTCCACCCTATGCTCATACTTACGGATGACAAGAAGAAGTCTCCGGAATACGGCAGAACGACCCATGATTGGCATGTATCTCTAGTGTTGTTTATATGTAAAGCTGACACAAATGAAACATGTTACATGTATCAGTGAGTAGAGGGTTTTATGTTTCTACTCACAGATGAGGAGGAAAATATATAAACAAATACTTGTAAATTCCAATTCCTTTACTTGATATGAAAGGAAAGACTGCATCCTCATATATGACCACAAGTGGCTAGTATTAGATCATACATATGTAGACTTAGATCACAGGTGACTAGTATTAGATCATACATGGGCAGACTTAGATCATAGGTGGGTACTATTAGATCATACATGGGCAGACTTAGATCACAGATGACTAGTATTAGATCATACATGGATATACTTAGATCACAGCAGGCTAGTATTATTATTATTATTATCATTTATTTATAAGGCGCCACAAGGTTTCTGCAGCGCCGTACACAGTACAAACAATGGACAGTACAGGGAATAACCGTACAGAACAATAAACAAGTAGTACCAAGACTTCAGAGGCTCCAGGCAAAGCAAATATATTGAAGATGGAGCAGAAGAGAAGGTAGAGAGACAGGAGGGAGGAGGGCCCTGCTCATAAGAGCTTACATCCTATAGGGAGGGTAGACAGACGGCAGGCCCAAAGGGAGTCGGAGGAGGGGAGCAAGCATTCCCCACTACTGAGGAGAAGTGAAGTGAAGAGATTGAGCATGGAGAGAGGGTTAGGTGGAAGGCTGGTAGGCTTTGAGGAAGAGATGAGTTTTGAGTGCCCGTTTGAAAGAGCACAGGTTAGGGGACAAACGGATGGACCGTGGGAGGTCATTCCAGTGCAGGGCGGCAGCTCAGGAGAAGTCTTGAATTCTGGAATGGGATGAGGTGATCAGAGTGGAGGAGAGGCGACGGTCATTGGCCGATCGCAGGGACCGGGCGGGAGTGTGGATGGAGAGGATATTGGAGATATAAGGGGCAGTGGAGTGGGAGAGAGCCTTGTAGGTGAGGGTAAGAAGTTTAAAGAGGATTCTGTAAGGGAAGGGGAGCCAGTGTAGAGCAAGGCAGAGAGGGGAGGCAGAAGAGGAGAGGCGAGAAATTATTATTATTATTATTATTATTAATTTTTATTTATAGGGCGCCACAAAGTATCCGTAGCGCCGTACAAGGACAAACAATGGCACAGTACAAGGTGAAACAGCACAGTACAAGTAACAGTAAGCACTATAACTCTGGGGGCTCAGGCACAGCATGAAAGAGAGGGAGGGAGGGGAAAAGTGAGTACAGGCAGGTAACTATGGCCCAAGAGGGTGGGCACGGATGACAGGTTGAGAGTCACTGAGGGGAGCGGAGAGAAGCGAGAGGAGACAGAGGGCACAGGGACTGAGAGGAGGTGAGCTGAGTAGCTAGAGAGCGCAGTTAAAAGTGATGGAAACAGAAGGTAGGAGAGCCCTGCTCAAAGGAGCGAACAATCTAAAGGGAGGGGAAGACAGACAGACACATGGATGAGAAGGAGAGACGGGAGAAACGTAGACGGAGTCAAGGAAGGGGGAGAAGGGAAGAAGGGATGAGAAAGAGAGGTAGCCGACCTGTGGGAGTTTAGGCATGAGACTGGAAGACTTTAAGGAAAAGGTGGGTTTTTAATGTTTGTTTGAAAGAGGACAGATTAGGGGAAGTTCTGATGGAGCGGGGGAGCTTGTTCCAATGGAGGGGAGCGGTGCGGGAGAAGTCTTGGATACGTGCGTGAGAGGAGGTAATCAGAGGGGAAGAGAGGCGACGATCGTTGGACGATCGCAGTGAGCGGGAGGGAGTGTGAATAGAGATAAGGTTAGAGATGTAGGGAGCAGTGGAGTTGGTGAGGGCCTTGTAAGTCAGAGTGAGGAGCTTGAAAAGGATTCTGTAGGGGAAGGGGAGCCAGTGAAGGGCTTGGTAGAGAGGGGATACAGAGGTGGAACGGCGAGAGAGGAAAATAAGCCTCGCAGCGGCGTTAAGTACAGATCTAAGGGGAGCGAGATGAGAGAGGGGGAGGCCGATAAGGAGAAGGTTGCAGTAGTCCAAGCGGGAGATAATCAGAGAGTGGACGAGAGATTTGGTGGCATCCTGGGAGAGGAAGGGCCGAATGCGGGCAATGTTGCGAAGCTGGAAATGGCAGGATTTGGCGAGAGAGTGAATGTGAGGGGCAAAGGAGAGAGAGGAGTCGAGGATGACACCTAGGCAGCGGAGTTAGGGAACAGGGGAGATAGATGAGTTGTCAACAGTGATGGAGAGGTCAGAGGGGAAGGAGGTACGAGAGGGAGGAAAGACAATGAGTTCAGTTTTAGCAAGATTGAGTTTAAGAAATCTAGAGGACATCCAGGAGGAGATGGCAGAGAGGCATGCGGATACCCTGGAAAGAAGGGAGGGAGAGAGATCAGGAGAGGAAAGGTAGAGTTGAGTGTCATCAGCATAAAGGTGGTACTTGAGGCCGAAGGAGCTGATGAGTGCACCCAGAGAAGAGGTGTATAGTGAGAATAGTAAGGGTCCAAGGACAGAGCCCTGAGGGACCCCGACTGGAAGGGAGGAAGAAGGGGAGAGAGAATCAGAGGTGGAAACAGAGAAGGAATGGTCAGCAAGGTAAGAGGTGAACCAGGAGAGGACGGTACCGGAGAGGCCAATGGACTGAAGGGTGTGAAGCAGGAGGGGGTGGTCAACGGTGTCAAAGGCCGCTGACAGGTCGAGGAGAATCAGGAGGGAGTAGTGGCCCATGGCTTTAGCCGAGAGGAGATTGTTCGTAACTTGAGCCAGGGCAGTTTCAGTGGAATGGAGGGGGCCGAAGCCTGATTGGAGAGGGTCAAGGAGGGAGTGTTCAGAGAGGTAGGTGGAGAGACGATTGCAGACAAGTCTCTCGAGTATTTTGGAGGCAAATGAGAGAAAGGAAGATAAGCCTTGCAGCCGCATTGAGTATAGAACGAAGGGGGGCAAGGCAAGAGCGGGGGAGGCTGGTGAGAAGGTTACAGTAGTCCAGCCGGGAAATGATAAGCTTGTGGATAATAGTTTTGGTAGCTTCATGAGATAGGAAGGGTCAGATGCGGGCGATGTTGCGAAGTTGGAAATGACAGGATTTGGCAAGGGATTGAATGTGGGGGGCAAAAGAGAGCGAGGAGTCGAGGGTGACTCCCAGGCAGCGGAGTTGGGGGACAGAAGAGATAGTGGAGTTGTTGACAGTGATGGAGAGATCCAGATGGGATGGAGACTTAGATGGAGGGAAAACAATGAGTTCGGTTTTTGAAATGTTAATTTTGAGAAAGTGTGAGGACTTCCAAGAGGAGATGGCAGAGAGGCAGTCAGATACATGAGAGAGGAGGGGGGAGGAAGATCAGGAGAAGAGATGTAAAGTTGAATATCATTGGCGTATAGGTGATACTGAAGTCCGAATTAAGTGATGAGAGCACCTAGGGAGGTAGTATAGAGTGAGAATAGTAGAGGGCCAAGAACAGAGCCCTGAGGGACTCCTACAGGGAGGACAGAGGGGAGGGAGGATGATCCGGACATGGAAACCGAGAGTGAGCGGTTGGCGAGGTAAGAGGTGAACCAAGTGAGGACAGAGCCAGAGAGACCAAGAAAGTGAGAGGTCTGCAAGAGGAGGGGTTGGTCTACGGCAGAGGTAGGCAACCTGCGGCTCTCCAGGTGTTGTGAAACTACAAATCCCAGCATGCCTTGCCACCTATCTGCTGGTTATCTACTGGCAAAGCATGCTGGGACTCGTAGTTTCACAACACCTGGAGAGCCGCAGGTTGCCTACCCCTGGTCTACGGTGTCAAAGGTTGCGGATAGGTCCAGGAGGATGAGGAGGGAGAAGTGACCCCTGGATTTAGCAGAGAGGAGATCATTAGTTACATTGGTTAGAGGGTCAAGGAGGGAATTGTCTGAGAGGTGACAGGTGAGGCGGTTGCAGACAATTCGCTCGAGAAGTTTAGAGGCATAGGGGAGAAGTGAAATGGGGCGGTAGTTGGCGAGTGAGGTGGGATCAAGATTGGGGTTTTTTTAGAATAGGAGTGATAAGGGCGTGTTTGAAGGAGGAGGGGACAGTGCCAGAGGAGAGAGACAGGTTGAAGAGGTGAGCTAAATAAGCACAGACAGTGGGGGAGAGGGGATGGGATCCAGGTGGCAGGTGGACGGGGAGAAGAAAGAATGAGGGAGTTGACTTCATCGCCCGTAGTAGGGCGGAAGGAGCACCAGGGTGGGATGCGGGAAGAGGGAGGAGCGAAGAGAGAAGCAGGAGAGGGAAGGGAGGAGGAGATATCAAGTCTGATGGCCTCAATTTTGGAGGAGAAAAAGGATGCAAGATCAGTAGCAGAGAGGGAGAGTGGGATAGGAGGCGGCGGACGGGTGAGGAGAGAGGTGAACGGGGCAAAGAGGCGGCGGGGATTAGAGGACTGAGAAGAAATGAGGGAGTATTAAATCATACATGGGTTGACTAAGATCATAGGTGGCCTTAATATTGCTGGTGATCCCCCACTTCATTCTTAAACCATTGTATTTCTTTATCGAGCCTGTCTCGAGGGTTTTCCTGTGTGATCATTCTCTTCACCCCTTTTAAGTGAATTAAAGTACTTGTATGGCTGACATATGGTTTAGTATCATATTAAGAGAATGATGCCACTGGTAAATATTGACTACTCAAGCTCAAATGAGTTGTTATTAGAAATTTGAACCTTGTTATTTAGCACAGGCTAAGCACACCCTGCTACCTGAGTTCTTAACGTGTAGTTTGACATATATGTTGCTTTGGGCTGTTTCCTGTGACTTAATAGTGAGCAACAATGTTATGTATGAATTGTTGACATTTATATTGTATTAATGCACATTGCTTCAATAACAAAAATAATTAATGCATATAGAAAATGTAAATATGGGAAAGTAAAAGTGTATAACTTGAATTGAGAGAATATAATGTTTGACGATTGTTATTATATGGATGAAAGTGGAGACGGGGGAGGGAGAACGGATGGGTGTCATGATCCAGCATTCACCTGAGCTTGCGTGACTTGTTTGTGACAAAGGGTTAATCAAAAACATCCACTTGGGTGTAAATTTATCAATCTGCGTTTTTTCAGGAATTTAAAATCACCGCAAATCGCTATAGATAACCGTCGATTTGAGTCTCCAAGCCACCATATGTAATAAGTAGCGATTTGTAGGCTGTTTAACTCTCGCAATTTACGGTGATGTAAACACACCCGTATTTTGCTCAAAATCTCCATTTTCAATCCAATACTCCTTTCTAATTGGTTGCACATTTTACAGGCAAAACTCGCACGATTTAGGCCACACTAACATTATATGATTTATTTATTTTTAAAAAGTGGGGCCCCGCCTCTAAACACTATTAACCCTAGTGCTGCCAGCCTACTAGTGGTTGTGGCAAAATTGGGGAAAACAATGCGTGGGGTCCCCCCCCCCCATTTCAATGCAACCAGCATTACGCAAACCAGCCATGGTCGGTGGCACTATAGCAGGGGGACATGCGGCAGGGGGTCCACTTGCCATAATGACAACCATTATATTCCAAAGGATCCATGCAGTTGTCCCAAATAATTTGCAATCCAAATAGTCCAGAGAGTCTTCTATTCTTCTGGTCCAAAAGACCCCCTTTTGTAATCCCACCGGAACATGCTTGAATAAAATAACAAATCGTGACAGACAAGGTTACTTTGCTGAAGCGCCCCGACGATTTGAGAAATACACAGACGCGAGCTCTATTTATAGTATAAGGGGGTTCCCATGCTGTCATACACTGGCATAACTTCTTACCAGCATGTCCTACAAAGATGATTGTCACTCACCGGACTGTGAGTGCTTCTTCCCGTGTATTTAGGAACCGTGGCCGTCCACCATCCTGAGGGTCTGCGCATGTGCAGCCCTTTCAAACCTTCAGTACCTGTTCCCTTTAGTTAATTGGCTGATCAGGCAACACTCCCTATTTAAAGCACCTGAGTTCCATACCTCGTTGCCTGATCTTGGAGTCTCATTCCCCATGAGCCTCTGAAGGTGTTCCTGTGTTTCCTCGTGTATTCAGCGCTGCTGATTCCTGTGGTTTCCAGACCACTTCAACTCTCCTGTGGTTTCCAGACCACTTCAACTCTCCTGTGTTTCATCGTGACTGTGTTAGCCGATTCCTATCCGCTGCCTCCGTGCACTACAGTCTTCAGACCACTTCAACTCTCCTGTGTTTCATCGTGACTGTTTAGCTGATTCCTATCCGCTGCCTCCGTGCACTACAGTCTTCAGACCACTTCAACTCTCCTGTGTTTCATCGTGACTGTTTAGCTGATTCCTATCCGCTGCCTCCGTGCACTACAGTCTTCAGACCACTTCAACTCTCCTGTGTTTCATCGTGACTGTTTAGCTGATTCCTATCCGCTGCCTCCGTGCGCTTCAGTCTTCAGCTCATCTCAACTCTCCTGTGTTTCATCGTGACTGTTTAGCTGATTCCTATCCGCTGCCTCCGTGCACTACAGTCTTCAGCTCACCTCAACCCTTCTGTGTCTCATCGTGACTGTTTAGCTGATTCCTATCCGCTGCCTCCGTGCACTACAGTCTTCAGCTCACCTCAACTCTCCTGTGTTTCGAGACTGCACCAGCTGATTCCTATCCGCTGCTCTCCGTGCTCAACAGTTCCAGCTCAGCTCTACTCTCCCGTGTTTCATCGTGACTGCACCTGCTGATTTCTATCCGCTACCTCTGTGTACCTGCAGAGTCCTGCTGGCTGCTACCCCTCAGTTCTACTCGTGTCTGCAGCAGCTGATCCGCTCTCCGTGCTTCTCAGTGTTCCTGCCGGTGTCTACTCGCCAGTCTGCATCGGATCTACGCCTCGCTGCTTTCATCTCGTCTAGACCATCGCTACTCTTCAGGGTTCTCCAGGAGTCCAGTTCTACATACTACTGCTTCCTGAGTATTTGTTGCTATCCCTGCTGGTCTACCTACCTGTGCGCTGCACCTACTTGATTACCGCTTCACCCTCCAGGGACTTCGCATCCTGCCGGCCTCCTGCCGCTCAGGTATCTCTGCACTCCTGTCTGACAGCCTGCTCCTGAACCACGGTATGCATACTTCTCATTGACTGTGCTGGTGTATTGCATATCTTGCTGGACTGAGTTGTTCTCCTCTGGAGCTTACTATCCGCTGAGACTATTGCCATCATTGACTGTGTTATCTTTTGCCCGGATAGTTTCTGTGACTTTGTATTATTGCAGTGCTGCTCAGTCATTACTATATTGTGCATATCATCGTGGATCAAGTTCAGGGTGCCCGTGTATCCTCTGTATTGCAGTCTCTCCCCGTGCTCCTCCTCACATATATATTCAGTGGTACAACTTGCTAACGCAGACCACTGATCCCTGTTTCCTGTGTCACCTGTTCCAGTGTCCTCTCACATAGCAGTGGTACAACTTGCTAACGCAGACCACTGACTCCCCGGATACCTCCACCTGGATTCCATTCCTTCACCTAGACAGCGGTACAACTTGCTAACCGCAGACCGCTGACTCTCATCACCTCCTCGTTTCTGTTGGACATTCCTCCTCACTATAGCAGTGGTACAACTTGCTACCGCAGACCACTGACTACCCTCACGTTTCCTTTGTCCATTCAGTTCCTCGTGTACTACTACATATATATTACCAGTGCTGCTAGTCATAGACTTTCATGAGCATCTCTATCATCTGCTGTCTCCTGTTCCGTGATCTATAAGGACACAAGTATTTGGCCAAGTATTTGGCCACACCTGTTAATTACTGAATTGAGGTGTTACAATCAGACCCGTTGCCATAGATGTATAAAATCAAGCACCTAGCATGCAGCCTCCATTTGCAAACATTTGTGATACAAAATGGGTCGTTCTGAAGGCTCAGTGACTTGAAGCGTGGTACTGTGATAGGATACTACCTTTGTAATAAGACGGTTCGTGAAAGCATCTGAGCAGTCGAGCATCTGTGGGATGTGCTGGAAAAGCAATTCCAAGCCAAAGAGGCCGCACCTCGCAACTTACAGGACTTAAAGGATCTGCTGCTAACGTCTTGGTGCCAGATACCACAGGACACCTTCAGAGGTCTTGTGGAGTCCATGCCTCGAGGGGTCAGAGCTGTTTTGGCTTTGGATAATAATGACTTATTTGAATTTTAAACTCTCCTCGTCTACAAATTTCACCATCATCATCATTATTTATTTATAAGGTACTAAAACAAAGTCTGTATAAATTAGAATCGCACAGGAAACACGTAATATATATTCATAATAGACATAGGAGAAGTACATACAGCACGAGGGTGAAGGAGAGGGGCAGACATGAGACAGAGGGTAGAGATGACTGGTACTTATATATAGTAAGTAACAATACACAGTAATAGTAAAACACACATGTTACACCTGTCTGAGTATAGAAAACAACGAAACTATCCCACCGCCCCCCTTACTGCATTAGGCCCTGAAGGCTTCACAGACATATAGAAACCATAGTGTGCGAAAACCAGAAAAACCACAATTAGTGCAGAAGCCTCAGGATACTAAGGGGGCGACAATAACCGCACTTCATTTCAGAGACACCAAACTCACAAACTGGTTCTTCTAGAGCCTGTACAAAGAGTCTTCTGTCACATTTATCACTGCAGCTACACACTCTCATCTATATACTGCCAGAAGGGATCTTAGAGAGACCTTCTCACCTGTCTCTCATAGAGACCCACTCACCTGTCTCTCAGAGAGACCAACTCACCTGTCTCTCAGAGTGACCAACTCATCTGTCTCTCAGAGCGACCAACTCACCTGTCTCTCAGAGCGACCAACTCACCGGTCTCTCAGAGTGACAACTTACCTGTCTCTCACAGAGACCAACTCACCGGTCTCTCAGAGCGACCAACTTACCTGTCTCTCAGAGAGACCAACTCACCTGTCTCTCAGAGCGACCAACTCATCTGTCTCTCAGAGCGACCAACTCACCTGTCTCTCAGAGCGACCAACTCACCGGTCTCTCAGAGTGACAACTTACCTGTCTCTCACAGAGACCAACTCACCGGTCTCTCAGAGCGACCAACTTACCTGTCTCTCAGAGAGACCAACTCACCTGTCTCTCAGAGCGACCAACTCACCAGTCTATCAGAGAGACCAACTCACCTGTCGCTCAGAGAGACCAACCCACTGGTTTCTCAGAGTGACCAACTCACCTGTCTCTCAGAGCGACCAACTTACCTGTCTCTCAGAGTGACAACTTACCTGTCTCTCACAGAGACCAACTCACCGGTCTCTCAGAGCGACCAACTCACCAGTCTATCAGAGAGACCAACTCACCTGTCGCTCAGAGAGACCAACCCACTGGTTTCTCAGAGTGACCAACTCACCTGTCTCTCAGAGCGACCAACTTACCTGTCTCTCAGAGTGACAACTTACCTGTCTCTCACAGAGACCAACTCACCGGTCTCTCAGAGCGACCAACTCACCAGTCTATCAGAGAGACCAACTTACCTGTCTCTCAGAGAGACCAACTCACCTGTCTCTAAGAGTGACCTTCTCACCTGTCTCTCAGAGAGACCAACTCACCTGTCTCTCAGAGTGACCACCTCACCTGTCTCTCAGAGTGGCAACTTACCTATCTCTAAGAGAGACCAACTCACCTGCCTCTCAGAGTGACCTTCTCTACTGTCTCTCAGAGAAATCAACTCCCCTGTCTCTCAGAGAGACCAACTCATCTGTCTATCAGAGAGACCAACTTACCTGTCTCTCACACAGACCAACTCACCTGTCTCTCAGATAGACCAACTCACCTGTCTCTAAGAGTGACCTTCTCACCTGTCTCTCAGAGTGACCTTCTCACCTGTCTCTCAGAGTGACCAAATCACCTGTCTCTCAGAGAGCCCAACTCACCTGTCTCTCAGAGTGACCACCTCACCTGTCTCTCAGAGTGACCTTCGCACCTGTCTCTCAGAGCGACAAAAGTGACACATACATGTCCAGCACATGATCCAAGTGAAACATACATGACATGAGTGACACATATATGTCCAGCACATGATCCGAGTGACACATACATGACAAAAGTGACACATACATGCCCAGCACATGATCCGAGTGACACATACATGACATAAGTGACACATACATGTCCAGCACATGATCCAAGTGACACATACATGACATGAGTGATACATACATGACATAAGTGACACATACATGTCCAGCGCATGATCCGAGTGACACATACATGACATAAGTGACACATACATGACATAAGTGACACATACATGTCCAGCGCATGATCCGAGTGACACATACATGACATGAGTGACACATACATGACATGAGTGACACATACATGTCCAGCGCATGATCCGAGTGACACATACATGACATAAGTGACACATACATGACATGAGTGACACATACATGTCCAGCACATGATCCGAGTGACACATACATGACATAAGTGACACATACATGTCCAGCGCATGATCCGAGTGACACATACATGACATGAGTGACACATACATGATATAAGTGACACATACATGTCCAGTGCATGATCCGAGTGACACATACATGATATGAGTGACACATACATGTCCAGCACATGATCCGAGTGACACATACATGACATGAGTGACACATACATGACATGAGTGACACATACATGTCCAGCGCATGATCCGAGTGACACATACATGACATGAGTGACACATACATGATATAAGTGACACATACATGTCCAGCGCATGATCCGAGTGCCACATACATGACATGAGTGACACATACATGATATAAGTGACACATACATGTCCAGTGCATGATCCGAGTGACACATACATGACATAAGTGACACATACATGATATAAGTGACACATACATGTCCAGCGCATGATCCGAGTGACACATACATGTCCAGTGCATGATCCGAGTGACACATACATGACATAAGTGACACATACATGATCTGAGTGCCACATACATGTCCATCCTGTGATCTAGCCTCTCCTTGGCATAGTATAGATCTTGATGCCCACACATCACAGTTGGCTGCACCCGGGCGGGGTGTATAATTAGTGTGAATATTATGCATGTTATTTGCTTACATAATAAAAATAATCATAATAATAATAATAAGCTCAGGAACCAATAGCAACATGACCTCACTGTTTACATTTATATTGCTGTATCTATGTGGTGTTAGATTATATACTATAAATATATTGTAAATGTACTATATATAGATGGACACAACATAATAATATAATATCTAGGTATTGCACTATAGTGTCACTAGTGTTTTGCACTTGTCACGCCTCCCCCTCCCCCTCCACTCCACTCTGCAGCTTTGGGAAACTAGTTGGGCTACTTTTTAATCCAGGAATCATTTAGTGAGAGGGAAGAAGAGAGACAGACGGGAAAGTCACACACCCAGATCCCTGCTCCGCAGAGACCCTGGGGGAGATCTGTGCATCCTGGGCTGTGGGGTTCTGGATCTTCCGAGTTACTAGCTGTGGATTTGGCTGGAGAAAGTCATTGGGATAGTCACAATGTCCAGTGGATTCCTGGACCCGCTCCTAAGGCACTGGCGTCTCTGGCTGAGTGTGAGGACTCTGCTCCTGCTGCTGTCTTCTACAGGTAGGACTCTGATCTATAGGGATCTATAGGGATCTATGTTCATATACCCCACCATGGGGGGTCTGGCTGTGAGGGCACTGCTGCTTCTACAGGTAGGACTCTGTGATCTATAGGGATCTATAGGGATCTATGTTCTTACATCCCACCATGGGGGGTCTGGCTGTTTGTGAGGGTACTGCTGCTTCTACAGGTAGGACTCTGTGATCTATAGGGATCTATGTTCTTACATCCCACCATGGGGGGTCTGGCTGATTGTGAGGGTACTGCTCCTTCTACAGGTAGGACTCTGTGATCTATAGGGATCTATGTCCGTACACCCCACCATGCAGAAAGGGGGGTCTGGTTGTGTGTGAGGACTCTGCTCCTTCTACAGGTAGGACTCTGTGATCTATAGGGATCTATAGGGATCTATGTTCTTACATCCCACCATGGGGGGTCTGGCTGTTTGTGAGGGTACTGCTCCTTCTACAGGTAGGACTCTGTGATCTATAGGGATCTATGTCCGTACACCCCACCATGCAGAAAGGGGGGTCTGGTTGTGTGTGAGGACTCTGCTCCTTCTACAGGTAGGACTCTGTGATCTATAGGGATCTATAGGGATCTATGTTCTTACATCCCACCATGGGGGGTCTGGCTGTTTGTGAGGGTACTGCTCCTTCTACAGGTAGGACTCTGTGATCTATAGGGATCTATGTTCTTACACCCCAATATGCAGAAAGGGGGGTCTGGTTGTGTGTGAGGGCTCTGCTCCTTCTACAGGTAGGACTCTGTGATCTATAGGGATCTATGTTCTTACACCCCACCATGCAGAAAGGGGGGTCTAGCTGTCTGTTTGGGGTGACTGTGACAATGCTTTTTGTGTGGGTTTACTTTATATTCTACAGTATATACAACAAGGTGTGTTTACCCCGAACATTATGGGAAGATTGGACGTTCTACATCAGAGATTTCAGAGGAGGCCCTAGGGCCACATGCGGCCCTCCGTGTCTTCAGCTGTTTTGACGTCAGATTTATGATAGCTTGTAACACCCGTTTATCTTACAATAAAATGCTGCTGATATGGTATTACAGATATATGGTATTGTAACGTATCACTGAGATTAAGTATAGACCCTGACCTGTGTTTCCCATCACTGGTCCACATTACTAGAGACAGAATATAAATGTCAAGATCAGTAGGACATGCTCAGTCTTTAGAACAGGTGTATTACAGCTTCTCAGACATTGAGAGTTGTCGTTATTATACATTATATAGTACATATATATATATATATATATATATATATATATATATATATATATAGCACTCGGGCAAGATGCCGTAATTTGGATAACTATATATATATATATATAGAACTCACTGCCTCGAAATATACAATCTATTTGATGTGAAGCTTGTTATCTCTACCCTTGGCTTGTTATGTGCATTTCATAATTCCCTTTAGATTGTCAGCTCACAGGGGCAAACAGTTCTGGTGTATTCTCAGTCTGGTAATGTGCCTGGCATGCTGGTACAGGTAATGTAGAATTTGTCGCCCTATAAGGATATCATTCTACGTTCTTTGTTGAATAAAACATATAATTAAGCCCAGATGAAGACACAAAACAGGAGTTATTATTATGATCTGCATTCAGCATGAGACACTAAGAGAACATATATGTGAGTCTGAATCATGTTCCAATAGGCTGCAATTAGATATCTGAGCTGTGTCTGTCACGCACTGCTCTGGAGGATGCTGCCGGCTTTATAACAGGCAATGATTTGGGTTATTTTCTAATAAAAAGATTCCAGCCCTTTATTACTCTGTAATTAAAGGTTTAGGAGCTATGAGAGTATCTGCAAGTATGCTGAGGTTGTGGGGACAGCCTTAGATTTGGCCCAAGCCTTTAATAGCAGGTGGCTAATTGGGTTATAGATGTTGTTAAGTGGTCAGCTCAGGAGAAGTCACTGTGGACTTGGGCTCAGAAGAGGACTCATTCTATGTCCCTCTATGAGTCACAGGCTACCTCTGCTGAGGCATCATCTGCAGGCAGCAAAAGCAGTGCGCCATCTAGTGGACACCTCTGCTGAGGCATCATCTGCAGGCAGCAAAAGCAGTGCGCCATCTAGTGGACACCTCTGCTGAGGCATCATCTGCAGGCAGCAAAAGCAGTGCGCCATCTAGTGGACACCTCTGCTGAGGCATCATCTGCAGGCAGCAAAAGCGGTGCGCCATCTAGTGGACACCTCTGCTGAGGCATCATCTGCAGGCAGCAAAAGCAGTGCGCCATCTAGTGGACACCTCTGCTGAGGCATCATCTGCAGGCAGCAAAAGCAGTGCGCCATCTAGTGGACACCACTGCTGAGGCATCATCTGCAGGCAGCAAAAGCAGTGCGCCATCTAGTGGACACATTACACTTGCTGGGAATTACTGGAAAATAGAAAAGTGGAACTTCACCAGTCATTCCCGGTTCCTGTGTACAACGTACAACTATTACATGTGCTTTATTCAACATGTATTTATTGTCCCTGTGTCTCAGTGTATATTAAACGTATTGCTTTCCTCGTTCACAATGCCCACCCCTCCACTTGATTTCCTAGTATAGATATTAAATGAAGCCGCATCATAATCAGGTCAGTACGGTAGTATTGTAGCGTTATATATTATTATTAGTGTTATATAAAGGATAGTAGAGGTCATTGTATCAGTGTGAATAATGGTGTCATGTCCATGAATCAGCGCAGTGTGAACATAAGAGATGACAGCAGCTCATCCCGTGCCCTCAGCCCTCCATCTCAGGGCGTAGAAAGATTTAGGGCTGACAAGTGTCGTCCCAGTGAGCAGGACCTGTCTGGCTGACACAGGTGGAGTACTCAGGTGAGCTAGTCCAGGCACATAGCAGAGAGGGGCGGAGCCTGAACAGGTGTGATGGTGACATATGTAAGGTGTACACGCAGCGATGGGGACTGTTTGGCAGTAGAGCATTTTCTTGGCTGCATTGAAATGAAATTAAACAAATGTGAAGCAATGCAACATACCCAAGGCCCAGAGCCTGTCCCTGTATAGAATGTATTATTAATCCATACAAACACTACAGCGGAGTCCTTTCAGCCTTTTATTGACTCATTAAATATTCCACAATACCTGGGTCTGATAAACAAGGAAAGTGTCATAAACATGTCCTGCTACAGACTGATTCACCTCACTCTTCTCTGCCAAGTTTCATCTCAGCCTTCCAGCAAAACACGGTGCAGGGTCAGGGGGTAAAACACAACCCAAATTCCTGCATGCCCTCTCTGACATAGTCTAGGGTCACATGTGATTGCTGAACGATAGGGAATTAGCCCCTAATGTCTCAGCTCATATATCCTGCACTACTGTCCCTATAACAAATAGGATCCACCAACGTCCACAAGACACCAATAACTGCACACAAATGTTAAATTCACTGTCGCACATTCCAGTGTTATTCTCACACTAAGGTGTCTTATTATAAAATGGCGGCAAACATTAAGACAGTCCCGGTGTCCCCTCACTCTCAGGACACATGTAATACAGACAGGCCCGGTGTCCCCTCACTCTCAGGACACATGTAATACAGACAGGCCCGGTGTCCCCTCACTCTCAGGACACATGTAATACAGACAGTCCCGGTGTCCCCTCACTCTCAGGACACATGTAATACAGACAGTCCTGGTGTCCCCTCACTCTCAGGACACATGTAATACAGACAGTCCTGATGTCCCCTCACCCTAAGGCCACATGTAATACAGACAGTCCTGTGTCCCCTCACTCTCAGGACACATGTAATACAGACAGTCCCGGTGTCCCCTCAGTCTGAGGACACATGTAATACAGACAGTCCCGGTGTCCCCTCAGTCTGAGGACACATGTAATACAGACAGTCCTGTGTCCCCTCACTCTCAGGACACATGTAATACAGACAGTCCTGATGTCCCCTCACCCTAAGGCCACATGTAATACAGACAGTCCTGTGTCCCCTCACTCTCAGGACACATGTAATACAGACAGTCCCGGTGTCCCCTCAGTCTGAGGACACATGTAATACAGACAGTCCCGGTGTCCCCTCACTCTCAGGACACGTGTAATACAGACAGTCCCGGTGTCCCCTCACTCTCAGGACACATGTAATACAGACAGTCCCGGTGTCCTCTCACTCTCAGGACACATGTAATACAGACAGTCCTGTGTCCCCTCACTCTCAGGACACATGTAATACAGACAGTCCCGGTGTCCTCTCACTCTCTGGACACATGTAATACAGACAGTCCTGTGTCCCCTCACTCTCAGGACACATGTAATACAGACAGTCCCGGTGTCCCCTCACTCTCAGGACACATGTAATACAGACAGTCCCGGTGTCCCCTCACTCTCAGGACACATGTAATACAGACAGTCCCGGTGTCCTCTCACTCTCAGGACACATGTAATACAGACAGTCCTGTGTCCCCTCACTCTCAGGACACATGTAATACAGACAGTCCCGGTGTCCTCTCACTCTCTGGACACATGTAATACAGACAGTCCTGTGTCCCCTCACTCTCAGGACACGTGTAATACAGACAGTCCCGGTGTCCCCTCACTCTCAGGACACATGTAATACAGACAGTCCCGGTGTCCTCTCACTCTCAGGACACATGTAATACAGACAGTCCTGGTGTCCCCTCACTCTCAGGACACATGTAATACAGACAGTCCTGGTGTCCCCTCACTCTCAGGACACATGTAATACAGACAGTCCCGGTGTCCTCTCACTCTCAGGACACATGTAATACAGACAGTCCCGGTGTCCCCTCACTCTCAGGACACATGTAATACAGACAGTCCTGGTGTCCCCTCCCTCTCAGGAAACATGTAATACAGACAGTTCCGGGGTCCTCTCACTCTCAGGACACATGTAATACAGACAGTCCCGGTGTCCCCTCACTCTCAGGACACATGTAATGCAGACAGTCCTGGTGTCCCCTCACTCTCAGGACACATGTAATACAGACAGTCCTGTGTCCCCTCACTCTAAGGACACATGTAATACAGACAGACCCAGTGTCCCCTCACTCTCAGAACACATGTAATACAGACAATCCCAGTGTCCCCTCACTCTCAGGACACATGTAATACAGACAGTCCCGGTGTCCTCTCACTCTCAGGACACATGTAATACAGACAGTCCCGGTGTCCCCTCAGTCTGAGGACACATGTAATACAGACAGTCCTGGTGTCCCCTCACTCTCAGGACACATGTAATACAGACAGTCCTGTGTCCCCTCACTCTCAGGACACATGTAATACAGACAGTCCCGGTGTCCCCTCACTCTCAGGACACATGTAATACAGACAGTCCCGGTGTCCCCTCACTCTCAGGACACATGTAATACAGACAGTCCTGTGTCCCTTCACTCTCAGGACACATGTAATACAAACAGTCCTGGTGTCCCCTCACTCTCAGGACACATGTAATACAGACAGTCCTGGTGTCCCCTCACTCTCAGGACACATGTAATACAGACAGTCCTGGTGTCCCCTCACTCTCAGGACACATGTAATACAGACCTGTCCCAGTGTCCCCTCACTCTCAGGACACATGTAATACAGACAGTCCCAGTCTCCCCTCACTCTCAGGACACGTGTAATACAGACAGTCCCGCTGTCCCCTCACTCTCAGGACACATGTAATACAGACAGTCCCGGTGTCCCCTCACTCTCAGAACACGTGTAATACAGACAGTCCTGGTGTCCCCTCACTCTCAGGACACATGTAATACAGACAGTCCCGATGTCCCCTCACTCTCGGGACACACGTAATACAGACAGTCCCGGTGTCCCCTCAGTCTGAGGACACATGTAATACAGACAGTCCTGGGTCCCCTCACTCTCAGGACACATGTAATACAAACAGTCCCGGTGTCCCCTCACTCTCAGGACACATGTAATACAGACAGTCCCGGTGTCCCCTCACTCTCAGGACACATGTAATACAGACAGTCCTGTGTCCCTTCACTCTCAGGACACATGTAATACAAACAGTCCTGGTGTCCCCTCACTCTCAGGACACATGTAATACAGACAGTCCTGGTGTTCCCTCACTTTCAGGACATGTGTTATACAGACAGTCCCGGTGTTCCCTCACTTTCAGGAAATGTGTAATACAGACAGTCCCAGTCATCCCTCACAACAAGGACACATGCAATACAAACAGTCCCGGTGTCGCCTCACTCTCAGATCACATGTAATGCAAACAGTCCTGGTGTCCCCTCACTCTCCGGGCACATGTAATACAGACAGTCCCGGTGTTCCCTCACTTTCAGGACATGTGTAATACAGACAGTCCCGATGTCCCCCCACTCTCAGGACACATGTAATACAGACAGTGCCATGTCCCCTCACTCTCAGGACACATGTAATACAGACAGTCGCGGTGTCCCCTCACTCTCAGGACACATGTAATACAGACAGTCCCAGTCCCCCCTCACTCTCAGGACACGTGTAATACAGACAGTCCTGGTGTCCCCTCACTCTCAGGACACATATAATACAGACAGTCCCGGTGTCCCCTCAGTCTGAGGACACATGTAATACAGACAGTCCTGTGTCCCCTCACTCTCAGGACACATGTAATACAGACAGTCCCGGTGTCCCCTCACTCTCAGGACACATGTAATACAGACAGTCCCGGTGTCCCCTCACTCTCAGGACACATGTAATACAGACAGTCCTGTGTCCCTTCACTCTCAGGACACATGTAATACAAACAGTCCTGGTGTCCCCTCACTCTCAGGACACTTGTAATACAGACAGTCCTGGTGTTCCCTCACTTTCAGGACATGTGTTATACAGACACTCCCGGTGTTCCCTCACTTTCAGGAAATGTGTAATACAGACAGTCCCAGTCATCCCTCACAACAAGGACACATGCAATACAGACAGTCCCGGTGTCGCCTCACTCTCAGATCACATGTAATGCAAACAGTCCTGGTGTCCCCTCACTCTCCGGGCACATGTAATACAGACAGTCCCGGTGTTCCCTCACTTTCAGGACATGTGTAATACAGACAGTCCCGATGTCCCCCCACTCTCAGGACACATGTAATACAGACAGTGCCATGTCCCCTCACTCTCAGGACACATGTAATACAGACAGTCGCGGTGTCCCCTCACTCTCAGGACACATGTAATACAGACAGTCCCAGTCCCCCCTCACTCTCAGGACACGTGTAATACAGACAGTCCTGGTGTCCCCTCACTCTCAGGACACATATAATACAGACAGTCCAAGTGTCCCCTCACTCTTAGGACACATGTAATACAGACAGTCTCAATGTCCTCTCACTCTCGGGACACATGTAATACAGACAGTCCCGGTGTCCCCTCACTATCAGGACACATGTAATACAGACAGTCCCAATGTCCCCTCACTCTCAGGACACATGTAATATAGACAATCCTGATGTCCCCTCAGTCTGAGGACACATGTAATACAGACAGTCCCAATGTCCCCTCACTCTCAGGACACATGTAATATAGACAGTCCAGATGTTCCCTCACTCTCAGGACACATGTAATACAGACAGTCCCGGTGTTCCCTGATTTTCAGGACACATGTAATACTGACAGTCCCGGTGTCCCCTCACTCTCAGGACACATGTAATACAGACAGTACCAATGTCCCCCCACTCTCAGGATGCATGTAATACAGACAGTCTCGATGTCCCCTCACTCTCAGGACACATGTAATATAGACAGTCCCAGTGTTCCCTGACTTTCAGGACATGTGTAATACAGACAGTACCGATGTCCCCCACTCTCAGGACACATGTAATACAGACAGTCCCGGTATTCCCTCACTTTCAGGACACATGTAATACAGACAGTCCCGATGTCCCATCACTCTCAGGACAAATGTAATACAGACAGTCCTGGTGTCCCCTCACTCTCCGGGCACATGTAATACAGACAGTCCCGATGTTCCCTCACTCTCAGGACACATGTAATACAGACAGTCATGATGTCCCGCACTCTCAGGACACATGAAATACAGACAGTCCCGATGTCCCCTCACTCTCAGGACACATGTAATACAGACAGTCCCGGTGTTCCCTGATTTTCAGGACATGTGTAATACAGACAGTCCCGGTGTCCCCTCACTCTCAGGACACATGTAATACAGACAGTCCAGATGTTCCCTCACTCTCAGGACACATGTAATACAGACAGTCCCGATGTGTCCCCTCACTCTCAGGGCACATGTAATACAGACAGTCCCGATGTCCCCTCACTCTCAGGACACATGTAATACAGACAGTCCCGGTGTTCCCTGATTTTCAGGACATGTGTAATACAGACAGTCCCGGTGTCCCCTCACTCTCAGGACACATGTAATACAGACAGTCCCGATGTGTCCCCTCACTCTCAGGACACATGTAATACAGACAGTCCCGATGTCCCCTCACTCTCAGGACACATGTTCTATAGACAGTCCAGATGTTCCCTCTCTCAGGACACATGTAATACAGACAGTGCCGGTGTCCCCTCACTCTCAGGACACATGTAATACAGACAGTGCCGGTGTCCCCTCACTCTCAGGACACATGTAATACAGACAGTGCCGGTGTCCCCTCACTCTCAGGATGCATGTAATACAGACAGTCCCGATGTCCCCTCACTCTCAGGACACATGTAATATAGACAGTCCCAGTGTTCCCTGACTTTCAGGACATGTGTAATACAGACAGTACCGATGTCCCCCACTCTCAGGACACATGTAATACAGACAGTCCCGGTATTCCATCACTTTCAGGACACATGTAATATAGACAGTCCTGGTGTCCCCTCACTCTTGGGACACATGTAATACAGACAGTCTCAGTGTCCCCTCACTCTCAGGACACATGTAATACAGACAGTCCCGATGTCCCCTCACTCTCAGGACACATGTAATACAGACAGTCCCGATGTCCCATCACTCTCAGGACAAATGTAATACAGACAGTCCTGGTGTCCCCTCACTCTCCAGGCACATGTAATACAGACAGTCCCGATGTTCCCTCACTCTCAGGACACATGTAATACAGACAGTCATGATGTCCCGCACTCTCAGGACATATGAAATACAGACAGTCCAGATGTTCCCTCACTCTCAGGACACATGTAATACAGACAGTCCAGATGTTCCCTCTCTCAGGACACATGTAATACAGACAGTCCCGGTGTTCCCTCACTTTCAGGACACATGTAATACAGACAGTCCCGGTGTCCCCTCACTCTCAGGACACATGTAATACAGAGAGTCCCGATGTGTCCCCTCACTCTCAGGGCACATGTAATACAGACAGTCCCGATGTCCCCTCACTCTCAGGACACATGTAATACAGACAGTCCCGGTGTTCCCTGACTTTCAGGACATGTGTAAGACAGACAGTACCGATGTCCCCCCACTCTCAGGACACATGTAATACAGACAGTCCTGGTGTCCCCTCACTCTCAGGACACATGTAATACAGACAGTCCCGATGTCCCCCCACTCTCAGGACACATGTAATACAGACAGTCCTGGTGTCCCCTCACTCTCAGGACACATGTAATACAGACAGTCCCGATGTCCCCTCACTCTCAGGACACATGTAATACAGACAGTCCCGATGTCCCCTTACTCTCAGGATAGTCCTGATGTTACTTTATTTGTATTGCTGCGTCTCAGCTCTTCCTTTGCAGGATGCCATGTCTTCTGCATGTTTGTAGCAATAAATATGGGGAAATCTACTGTATCACATCTAATAACAGCTCCTACAATCCCAGTGAATCTCTCAGGGCTACGTTACTACTGAACCTTCACATGAATGTTCTCTCTGCAATCGGTATAGCTGTGTGTGTTTCATGTGACACCCGCCCAGTTGGAGGTTTTGTGCACCTATTAATGTGTCCAAATGATTTTTTTGGGTCACTACTTATGCTACATCAGAGATGTCATTAAAATGAAATGATATACTGTACAATTGGGAGGGTCACAAGCAGTGCATGAGTTTATTTGTGTATAAAACACTTAATATTGGTTAGAGAGAGTGGGTTCCTTACTATGTATATAATACACACATGTTATTACTGTGTACATGACACATAGATGTCATTGTAACTACTGGAGTGACGGAGCCTGATAGGACACACTTCTGAGAACAAACCTGGTTCTCTTCTTGTAATCACTCCCATGTCTGGTTCATCTTAATCTGGTTTCTGCAGCAAGAGACATAACTAGACACTGCTGACCGCCCTGCGACTACGGTAGTTACATACTTGGAAACCGCTATACCTGAGGTCTAATTGACTTGATATTGGGTGTCTAGACCCTGCTTTGTGAGTTTCTCAGTTGGCCGCTGCCTACAGGCCATGGACTCATTCCAGCATAGCCATTGCACATATTTATATATGTGAAAAACCTGACACCCATGTGACATAATGTGTTCTTAGGCTATAACCCGTCCGTACCTCCTGTTATGTTTGTAAATGATAAGAAAATAAATACTGTTGGTTAAAAATGTATGGTGGGGACATAGAGCACTGTTCTGTAAAGCAGGGGCACATGGTAGTCCTAAAAACAGGGAAGCACTGAAGGGCCATAGTAAAATCTGGGTAAGGGCCTGGGATTGCTGCGCTAGACTCCCAAAACAGCAGAGCAGGGGCCTCTTCTGAGCATGTGCAGGTGGGCGGGTAAGCGGGCATTGGTGGACCTCCTTAACCTCCAGGAAATTCTTTTTTTTTTTTTTTTTAAAGTTTATTTTAGAGAGTCAAAGTAATACAAACATCTAGACCACAAGGGTCAAAAATAACAGTGTTATAAAACTTAATAGCAACAACAAATAAATCGTGCTTCCGACAAAAGCAAAAAGAGATAATAACAACGATATGTTAGTATTATCATGTGACTCTGAATTTTGAATAAGAAGGAAAAGGGTAGGGAGAGGAAGGGGGGAGAGAAAAAAGAAGGAAGAAAAGTGACCGGAAAGACCGGAGTTAATGAAAGATTAGACAGAGGAGACGAGACGATTGGTACCTTCTAAAAGGGAGAGCAAAAGTTGAAAAAGGATAACCATGGAGACCAGGTTTTATGAAACGATTTGGAGGAATTATTGAGAATGTTGGTCATAAATTGAAGGGAGGATTTTGTTGCTTCCAATCGGCTGCCAGTTGGCATGTGGCCGCTGTTAAGATATGACGAATTAGTTTATTTTGATGGCGCGTAGCCCCAGGAATCCCTAGCGGAAGGAGGAAAAATTTAGGCTCTTTAGGGATCGACCTGAAGTATTGTAGTGATCAAATGTTTCATATCCATCCAGAAGTTAGTCAGCTTTGGACAATTCCACCAAATGTGAATGAATGTCCCTTCCATGGAGCAATTTCTCCATCAGCGATCAGATGTATCAGGTAACATTTTATTAAGACGAGTTGGCACATAGTACCAACGGTACAAAACTTTATAGACATTTTCTTTGATTTTAACACATATGGAGCTAGAGGCAGCATTCTCAAGAATTTACCTCCACTCCTCAGGGTAAAGGGGTTCCCCAATGTCCTTTTCCCATGCCAATTCATGCGGATCTTTCTGGTCTGAAATGTCCAGAGAAAGTTCAGCATAAAGAGTGGATATTAGGACAGTCGTGGATGATTGACGAAGGCACAAATACTCAAAGGACGTGAGAGGGCGGGCAGTAAGTCGCTGCTTGGATGTGCTATGGAAGTTACGGATTTGTAAATATTGGTAAAAAAGTTTTGGAGATATCGTGAGAGTTTGCTGAAGGTCAGAGAATTGAGGGAACGTGTCAGTAGAGGTGATATCATTCATAAATCTAACTCCTTGAAAGTACCATGGAGAAAATGCAGCAGGATTGAGACCAGGAGGAAATTCTGGAGAGTTGAAAAGTGGAACTATCAGGGAGACGGTTGAGGAGAAAAAGCCCTTTTCTGAGAGACAGAATCCCAGATTGTCAGGGAGTGAGACACAGTAGAGTGGAGCGCAACTAGTTTTGGCCGGCGGTGTCGTGGGAGCCATAGGAGAGATTCCGGGGACAATAGACCCAACGCTTCAGCCTTAATACGGATCCATGTTCTAGGGGAGTTGGAGCAACAGCACAGAACACACTGGGCAAGGTGAGCAGAAAGATAGCGGCGTTTGAAATTAGGGATCCCTAAACCGCCACCCCGTGAGGACCTCTGCAGAATTTTCAGGCGAACACGAGGACGCCTACCCGACCAGATAAAGCGGGAGGTTATGAATTGAAGAAATTTAAACACGTAGGAGGGGACAAAGATAGGAAGGGTCTGGAATAAATAGAGACACCTAGGGAGAATGTTCATTTTAATTAGAGATGGGCGGGTCCGGTTCTCCGAGAACCGAACCCACCCGAACTTTGGGTATCCGAGTACCGAGCTGAGCAGCTCGGTACTCTCCCGCCCATTCCGAATCCAAATCGAGGCCAAACGTCATTGTGACGTCGTCGGATCTCGGGGCTCGGTTCTCGCGATACTTCAACTTTATAAATACACGCCTCCACAGCAATCCATCGCCATTTGACAGAGGGAGAGAGCAGGGTGTAGTCATAGGCTAATTAGAGCAGGGACAGAGAATACAATATTGTTCTTGCAATTCCTCTAACCAAAATCGCTAGTGCAGAGAGGAGGATAGAGGTTTATTATTTTTTCTTCATATTTGGCACTCCCCAGCGCTTTTGGGGTGTCCCCCATAATTGTGCATAAATATTTCTGGCTGTCAAAAGTCATATCTGTCAGCAGTATCTACTAAATAATTTTTAGCACTCCTCAGTGCTTTTGGGGTGTCCTCCCTAATTGTGCATTAATATTTCTGGCTGTCAAAAGTCATATCTGTCAGCAGTATCTACTAAATAATTTTTAGCACTCCTCAGTGCTTTTGGGGTGTCCTCCCTAATTGTGCATTAATATTTCTGGCTGTCAAAAGTAATATCTGTCAGCAGTATCTACTAAATAATTTTTAGCACTCCTCAGTGCTTTTGGGGTGTCCTCCCTAATTGTGCATTAATATTTCTGGCTGTCAAAAGTCATATCTGTCAGCAGTATCTACTAAATAATTTTTAGCACTCCTCAGTGCTTTTGGGGTGTACTCCCTAATTGTGCATTAATATTTCTGGCTGTCAAAAGTCATATCTGTCAGCAGTATCTACCAAATAATTTTTAGCACTCCCCAGTGGTTTGCGCTCAGAATGGATTCAAAGCAGTCCACATATGATCTGAATGAGCAACCAGGTTCTGTAACCAGTCCTGATGTTAGTGTTCCCAGTACGTCATCTGGCCAAGGCGATGTCAAACAACAGAGTGTTTTCAAATTAGTGCAAAAAACAAAAACCCCCAAAAAATTTACTGTATTGAAGCGAAAAAGAAGTGTAACTGAGCAAAAGTTAAGTGACGATAAAAAAAAAATTGCAAGCATGCCATTCTACACACGCAGTGGCAAAGAGAGAATGAGGCCTTCACCTTTGGCTATTAGTGGCAGATCCCAAAAATTTACCCAGCCTACAATTGGTGCACAACTACTGTTACGCGTCAAAGCCGAGCTGCAAGATAACAGTGAGGCATTACAGGAGAATATTTGCTCTGATTCACAAATGACAACAATCCCTGTGGAGAGTCCATCCAACAGTAGGATGTCTAATCGTGAGCATTCTTCTGATGTGTGCCTTAATAGCCCGAGTGTAGCCGGTGATACCCAAATTGAGGATGCCACTTTGGAATTAGAAGAGGATGAGGGGGAGATTTGTGTAGGCGACGAGGGCGCTAATGATGATGTTGATGATTATGATGCAGACAGATACCAAATTGCCTTTCTCAATTTCTATTTATATTCTAGATTATATAACGGCTGAATAGTTTTCTATTTTACTCCTGGTGGAGAGGATCTGATGCAGACAGATACCAAACTGCCTTTGTCCATTTCAATTTATATTGTACAGTATATAACGGCTGAATTTATTAGTATTTTATACAAGTGGAGGGGAGCCTAGAGAGACAGAAACCAAACTGGCTTTCTCCATGTCAATTAATATTGTACAGTCTATAATGGCTGTATTTTTGGTTTTTTTAAAAAAGTGGAGGGGGGCCTATAGAGACAGAAAGCAAACTGTCTTTTTCCATTTCTTTACATATTTAACTATAAGTGTAGGGTGTAATATACATCCAAAGACGATGGCTGCATTGCCAATATGCATAGATGGAGAGGAAGACAATCTGTTTTGTGTGTAGAATAGGCCTACCAACGAAGAATTAAACTGTTTTTTTGGATGATTTATTACCTCAACAATTAGATTACTTGTCTCTAAAACAGTTGGAGCACTAAATTGGGTTAATTTAGGCCCAAAAACATGGATTTTCCTAAAAAATAGCAAAACAAAACCAAACAAAACCAAAACCAAAACCAAAACACGCAATGGCGGTTTTGCAAAACCAAAACCAAAACACGACGGTAATCCAGATCCAAAACCGAATCCAAAACCAAAACACGGGGGTCAGTGACCATCTCTAATTTTAATAGTGTTAATTCGACCTATCCATGAGATCAAACAATGGGACCACGTGTGTAGGTCGGACTTCACTTGGGTAAGTAGGCGGGGTAAGTTAGCTTGAAAGAGCTGATGGTACCGTTTGGTTATATAGACTCCAAGATATTTTATCTTTTGGAGATACCATTTAAATGGGAATATTTGTTCGAGGGACAACTTCACAGGGCCGGGTAGATAGAAATCTAGTACCTCAGTTTTGTCTGTATTGATCTTATAACCAGAAAAAAATCCGTATAGATCTATTTCAGACAGAAGAGGGGGCAAAGAAGCAGTTGGGTTGGCCACAGTAAGTAAAACGTCGTCAGCATAGAGAACCAATTTGTGCTCTGTATGGCCCACTTTGATACCCGAGATCTGTTGATTAGCACAAATCCTGGCAGCCAATGGTTCAATCATAAGGGCAAAAATAAGTGGCGAAAGAGGACACCCTTGGCGTGTACCATTTGAGATCCCGAATGGAGTTGATGTAATGCCATTAGCTGAGACTGTGGCCGAGGGGGATCTATATATCAGGCCAATATGCCATTTAGAAATCTACCAGAGAAGCCCATCGACTCAATGACTCCGCCCATAAAAGACCAGGAGATACAGTCAAACGCTTTTTCAGCGTCTAAAGCCAAAATCAAGGATGAAATTTTACCTACTGTCACGAGCCGCGGCGGTACTCACAGCCGCCGCGGCTCGCATCCTGTCGGTCCCAGCGTCCCGGCCGTCGCTATGACGACCGGGACGTCACTTCCTTCCAGCTCCCGACCGTTGCCAAGGCAATGGCCGGGCAGCGTCGCTGCAGCCAGGCGCGCCTGCGCATTAGGGACTAATAGTTAGATTAAGCCTGTGGCTGAATTAGCAGTCTTTAGCCTGCAGGTGTGAGATTCAGGGTTAAGCCCTGATTGGCCTTTTAGTATCTGGCAATTAGTCTGCAACTGTGGCTGTTTGTGATTGGCTCTGGGCTGCATTTAAGGCAATGAGGGCTGATGCCTCATTGCCGGTTATAGCGTTCTATCCTCAGTCCTGCTGCCTGCTTGTACTATCCGTTTAGGTTCCTGCTACCTTAGATTTGACCACCCGTGTTTGACCCCTGCTTGTTATTGGACCTGTGAACCTTCTCTTCTGACCTTGACCTTTTGCCTGGAATTCGGATTTTGCTTCTTTGCCTGTGAGTTTGACCCATCGCTTGCCCTTGGATATTGCATCTGTGCCTTTGACCTTTTGACCTTGGATTTCTCTTATATACCGTCCACCAATCACTCCTGGGAAACTCCTTTAAGTCATTATACGCTACTCGACCCTCGGTCGGCCCGCAGCCCAGTCTGTCCCCACCACTAGGGGCTCCAGCGAACACCTGGCCTTCTGAGTAGTTCCCGAGTTTCACTGTACTGACTTGGGAGTTCCTAACACCTACATGGATAGAGTGGATCAAGTCGATGGTCCTTCTGGTATTGTCTGGGGCTTGTCTTCCAGGTATGAAACCGACCTGGTCTGGATGAATAAGGGCAGGCAGGAGTGGATTTAATCTATTAGCCAATATTTTGGTATAAAGCCTCAGATCAATGTTAAGAAGCGATATAGGTCTATAACTGGTGCATACGGTGTGGTCCTTTCCTGGTTTTGGAATCACTATGATATTAGCTTGGGTAGTATAGGGATCAAATGAGGCTCCTTCTAGAATGTTATTAAACAGAGAAGTGAGGTGGTATTTAAGGACCTTCGCAATTTTTTTGTAGTACTGTGCGGTGAAACCGTCTGGTCCTGGGGCTGAGGAAACTTTGAGAGATTTGATAGCTGCCAGGACTTCATCTTGTGTAACAACAGAGTTCAGGTGGGGAAGTTGGGCTGAGGTGAGCTTGGGGAGTGGAGTATTGGCTAGGTATGTGCCCACGTTCTGCTCTAAAAGGTCCTCGCGTGGCGGGGACGCAGGAAGATTATAGAGGGATGAATAATATTCTTGGAAAATACGTAGAATAGAAGAAGGGTCATATGTAATAGGATCCTGTGCTGATTTGTGAAGCTTATCGATAAAGCCTGCTGCCCGTTTTTGCCATAACTTGCCAGCCAGCACAGAGTCCGCTTTATCTGCCTTATCGTAAAAACGCTGTTGAAGTTTTTGCATTATGCGAGCCGCCTTCTGAGAAAGAAGGGTATTCAATTGGCCCTTCAGAGAGTCTATTTTTGTCAACAGAGTAGAGTCCGGGCGGAGTTTGTGCTGAGTGAGCAAGGCGGAAATTCACTGTTCTAACGAAGAGATTTCTGCTGCTGATTTTTTTCTAGCTGCAGTAGATGTACTAATCAGCTGACCATGGATCGTTGCCTTGTGAGCTTTCCAAAAGACTCTGGGCGCCATAGAAGGGGATGAATTCTCTGAAAAATATTAGTGATAGAAGTATGTATGGATAGTGCAGTAGAGTCATTCAAGAGGATTGAATCGTCCAACCGCCACCGCCTAACGCTAGGAGGCTGAGAGATAAGATCCAGTATTATGTATACTCCCGCATGATCAGTCCATGAAAGTGGAGTAATGCCCGCTTGGGATGTATGGGGTGTGAGAGAGAAAGAAACATGGATCATGTCAATACAGGAGTATAACTGATGGGGTGCCGAGAAATGAGTGTAATCCCTGGCCGTTGAATTTTTGAGGCGCCAGGAGTCGTGCAGGTTATATTGTAGGGAGGCTAGAGTCAGCGAATCTTTAAGGGAGGAAGAGCTCAATTTTTTAGGGGAAGGAGAAGATTTATCCAAGGACGGATCAAGGACTGCATTGAAATCTCCACCTATTATCAGGTGTCCTGGTGGTAGCCTCTCTATACGTTTAAATAGGGTGGTGAAAAAGCCACTCTGTCCTTGGTTAGGGGCGTAAACAGATATTAGGGAGATTGGTTTAGAACGAAGAGTGCCAGACACTATCAGAAAGTGCCCCTCTGGATCCGCATATGTGGAAGTATGGGAGAAAGGAACTTTACTATGAAAGAGAATTGCAACGCCTCTTTTTTTACAATTGGCAGATGCGAAAAAGGACTGTGAAAATTGTTTACCTTGAAGTTTAGTATGCATGCCTGTGAGGTGGGTCTCTTGCAAGAAGACTATGTCCCTCCAGGAAATTCTTACCTGCTCGTAGGACCTTGAGGTCCAAGGGGTAAGTGCAGATTGCATGATAACACAATTTCCGCAAGCCCTGCTACACAATGACGTGATTTGTGTCATCTCAAATGGGCCATGAGTAACTGGCCCTGCCCATCCCTTCGAGAGGATGCAAAGACCCTGTCCACTTCTTAAGAATGGGAAATGTGGGAGGTTGGCCTAAGCTATCGGGAGTTTGGTTGGACTCCCCAAAACATTCTGGTGCTCCAAGCACCATAATGGTCTCACCCCCGCACCTCTGTAGTTCTGCCACTGCCTACATATATGGTATTTCATAGGAGTCTGCTCTGAAATAACCGTGGCAGACAACAGATCGGATGTAGTGCACAGTGGCCTAGTGGTTAGCACTTGTGCTTCGCAGCACTGGGGTCATGAGTTCGATTCCTGACCATGGCCTTATCTGTGTGGAGTTTGTATGTTCTACCTGTGTTTGCGTGGGTTTCCTCCGGGTGCTCCAGTTTCCTCCCACACTCCAAAAACATACTGGTAGGTTAATTGGCTGCTATCAAAAATTGACCCTAGTCTCTACCTGTCTGTATGTGTGTGTCTATATTAGGGAATTTAGACTGTAAGCTCCAATGGGGCAGGGACTGATGTGAGTTCTCTGTACAGCGCTGCGGAATCAGTGGCGCTATATAAATAAATGATGATGTACTAAAGTAGCAGTTCATGTCATGTGATCTCTTATAGGGAGGTGGGTTAAAACCGATTATTATTATTATTAACCTTTAGTCATATAGCACTAACATATTGCAGAAATCATCTCATCATTAGTCCCTGCTCCGAGTTGATGCGCTGGGTCTTAAAATATTAATTATAGGTACATATACTGTGTGTGTATGTATATATATATATATATATTCATCTTTTTGTCTCACAGCACTGCCCTTTCACATCTCTAATATCCAACCCAAGTCGCCTCTTTGCCACCTTCAGCTCTCTACTCTGCCAAATTGAACCTCCTTCCCCTTCCTCCCTCACAGTCCATGATTTTGACACCTACTTCAAAGACAAAATCTACACCGTTTAACAAAATATTTCCTCATCATCTCATCCTACAACCAGTTCCCTCAACCCTATTCCCTCCCAACTTCTCTGCTCCCGATCCTCCACTGCATGCCCACCTCTAACTCACCTCTTCAACCTGTCTCTTTCCACTGGCACATTTCCATCCTTCTTTAAACATGCGCTCATCTCAACAATTCTAAAGAAACCATCTCTCGATCCAGCTTCTCTCTTCAACTACCGCCATTTTTCTCTCCTACCCTTTGTCTCCAAAGATCTTGAGCGATTAGTGTACAAACGTCTGTCTTACTTTCTCTCCTCTTACTCCATTCTTGACTTCCTGCAACAACTGAAACTTCTCTCACAGAAGTGATCAGTGATATACAGCAAAGTCTAAGGGTCATTTCTCCATTATCATTCTTCTGGACCTCTCGACTGCTTTTGACACCATTGATCACTCTCTTCTCCTACACACCTTTCACTCCATTGGCCTTCGTGACACAGCTTTTTCCTGGTTCACGTCCTAACTATCAAACTGTTACTATAGTGTTTATATGTTTGGCACATCCTCCCCTTTACTCCCACTATCCGTTGGGGTCCCACAAGGCTCTGTTTTTGACCCATTACTTTTCTCACTGTACACCTCTTCTCTTGGAGAATTTTGTCATTCAGCCTCCAGTACCTCTATGCTGAAAACACACAAATCTATATCTCTTCCCCTAACCTCTCCACTTCTGTACTATCTCATGTAACCACTGGTGGAAGTGGGGGATGTATACGGTGGTATGCCACACCGCCACTTCTCCTACTGCCTTCATTGTAACACTATCACATTCTAGTTAATTACATTCACATTACATTTTTCATACCGCCAATTCTAAATTTCCATACTACCACTTATAAAAGTGTCCACTTCAACCACAGGATGTAACCATGACTTTCAGCTATTTCCACGTGGATGTCACAACGCTACCTAAAGCTCAACATGTCCAAAACAGAACTCATCATCTTCCCTCCACGTAGAGTCACAACCTCCCCACAAATCTCTGCCACTATTAATAACACCGCAATTTCCTCAGTCTCCCAAGCCCGCTGCCTTGTTGTCACACTTGACTCCATGCTCTGCTTTATTCCTCACATCCAGACTCTCTCACAGTTCAGTAGATTCCACTTTAGAAACATTGCCAGAAAATGTCTTACCGAACATGCTACCAAATCTCTTATCTATTCTCTCATCATCTCCCATTTTAATTACTGCACCCTCCTGCTATCTGGTATCCCACTCACCCATGTAAGACTGATCTTCCTCTCTCAGCACTCCACGTCTGATGTGTTACTCCCCAAATCCCTGTGCCCCCCAGAATCCTGCCACCCTCTTAGGTCTAACTCTGACCTGCACTTTGTCTTGTCTCTGGTAACCACCTCTCACTCCCACCTACAAGACTTCTCCCAAGCTGATCCCCACTTACCCTCTTATGGAATTCCCTACCACTCTCCATGAGGCTTTACCACAGCCTGCAAATATTTAGGTGCTCTCCGCCAATCCACCCCCTTATTAGAACTTACCTTACCCACACAGATACTGCTCACACTAATGCACCCACACAACTGTGCCAATCTCCACTCTGAGCCACACTCACCCTCTTCCACTTGGAATGTAAATTCTCTCATGAATGGAGGACCCTTTGTTTTCATGTGTGCATTTATTTTGGCTACCTTGTATGACCCATATATGTATGATATGTCCTGTGTTCACTACTGTACAGCCCTGTGGTGGCTAACAAATCTACAATAAAAATAGATAGATACATAGATAGATAGATAGATAGATAGATAGATAGATAGATAGATAGATAGATAGATAGATACATAGATACATAAATAGATAGATAGATAGATAGATACATAGATAGATACATAGATACATAGATAGATAGATACATAGATAGATAGATAGATAGATAGATAGATAGATAGATAGATAGATAGATAGATAGATAGATAGGTAGATAGGTAGATAGATAGATACATAGATAGAAAGATAGATAGATAGATAGATAGATACATAGATAGATACATACATAGATAGATAGATAGATAGATAGATAGATAGATAGATAGATATGAGATAGATAGATACATAGATAGAAAGATAGATAGATAGATAGATAGATACATAGATAGAAAGATAGATAGATACATAGATATGAGATAGATAGATAGATAGATAGATGTGTGTGTGTGTGTGTGTGTGTGTGTGTGTGTGTGTGTGCGTACGTACATGCGTGTGGTGTTCTAGCTAGCAGACACTTTATAAATCTCCTAAATAAGTATTTAGTGAAGTTGGTCGGGTGCTGATGAAATGAAGGTTGGGATGTGGTTAGTGCATCAGGGCCATAGGTGCTTTTGCAGGAATATAAATCAATAAGACATCAGACGGATATTTCCACCCCTCTTGTCTGGCAGAAACCTACTATTCAAGCTTCATTCATGTCATGGGGGTGCTCCACCCACAATGTTATTCAACGCTCCGACTCTGATATAAGGCCCTAGTTGGGCGTTCACACCCAACCCTGGAACACCCTTTCCCATTGTCTGTTGTGTTTACTAATGACCAATTAAAGCTGAATTGCCCAATAAACCAGGATACTGAACTGTATTATGTTATCTGTTTTCCTTTATGCTCAATTGTACTTCAAGTTATTTTAATAATGTATTAATTAGTAAAGTGATAAGAACGTTTACATGAAGGACAACGTTAGTTCATTGTCAAATACAAGAGTGTTACACAAAAAGCCTGGATTATTATCTGTAATTAGTGCAAGATATCCAGGTAATATCATAGGGCCTGATTCATTAAGGTTCTTAAATGAAGAGGATTCTCATTTCAGTCTCCTGGACAAAACCATGTTACAATGGAAGGGGTGCAAATAAGTGTTCTGTTTTACACATAAGTTAAATACTGCCTGTTTTTTCATGTAACACACAAATATCAACTTTAAATTTCAGTGTACAAATAAGCTATCAAATATTTGTGTGTTACATGAAAAAACAGGCAGTAGTTAACTTATGTGTAAAACAGAACACTTATTTGCACCCCTTCCATTGTAACATGGTTTTGTCCAGGAGACTGAAATGAGAATCCTCTTCATTTAAGAACCTTAATGAATCAGGCCCATAATGTCATACCAAATAAACAGAGAAGTACTACTACAGAGACCATTGGTTTGTGTGTCCTGCAGAAAGCAGACGGCCTTGTGTCCTTCATAGAGGAGAGGTCTGTGTGTCCTGCAGAGAGGAGAGGTCTGTGTGTCCTGCAGAGAGGAGAGGTCTGTGTGTCCTGCAGAGAGGAGAGGTCTGTGTGTCCTGCAGAGAGGAGAGGTCTGTGTGTCCTGCAGAAAGCAGAGGGACCTGTGTCCTGCAGAGAGGAGAGGTCTGTGTGTCCTGCAGAGAGGAGATGGCCGTGTGTCCTGCAGAGAGGAGAGGTCTGTGTGTCCTGCAGAAAGCAGAGGGACATGTGTCCTGCAGAGAGGAGAGGTCTGTGTGTCCTGCAGAAAGCAGAGGGACCTGTGTCCTGCAGAGAGGAGAGGTCTGTGTGTCCTGCAGAAAGCAGAGGGACCTATGTCCTGCAGAGAGGAGAGGTCTGTGTGTCTTGCAGAAAGCAGAGGGACCTGTGTCCTGCAGAGAGGAGAGGTATGTGTGTCCTGCAGAAAGCAGAGGGACCTGTGTCCTGCAGAGAGGAGAGGTCTGTGTGTCCTGCAGAGAGCAAAGGGACCTGTGTTCTGCAGAGAGGAGAGGTCTGTGTGTCCTGCAGAGAGCAGAGGGCCGTGTGTCCTGCAGAGAGGAGAGGTCTGTGTGTCCTTCATAGAGAGGTCTGTGTGTCCTGCAGAGAGCAGAGGGACCTGTGTCCTGCAGAGAGGAGAGGGCCGTGTGTCCTGCAGAGAGGAGAGGTCTGTGTGTCCTGCAGAGAGCAGAGGGACCTGTGTCCTGCAGAGAGGAGAGGGCCGTGTGTCCTGCAGAGAGGAGAGGGCCGTGTGTCCTGCAGAGAGGAGAGGTCTGTGTGTCCTTCATAGAGGAGAGGTCTGTGTGTCCTGCAGAAAGGAGAGGGACCTGTGTCATGCAGAGAGGAGAGGGCCGTGTGTCCTGCATAGAGGAGAGGTCTGTGTGTCCTGCAGAGAGCAGAGGGACCTGTGTCCTGCAGAGAGGAGAGGGTCGTGTGTCCTGCAGAGAGGAGAGGTCTGTGTGTCCTGCAGAGAGCAGAGGGACCTGTGTCCTGCAGAGAGGAGAGGTCTGTGTGTCCTGCAGAGAGGAGAGGGACCTGTGTCCAGCAGAGAGGAGAGGGCCATGTGTCCTGCATAGAGGAGAGGGCCGTGTGTCTTGCATAGAGGAGAGGGCCGTGTGTCCTGCATAGAGAAGAGGTCTGTGTGTCCTGCAGAGAGGAGAGGGCCGTGTGTCCTGCATAGAGGAGAGGTCTGTGTGTCCTTCATAAAGGAGAGGTCTGTGTGTCCTGCAGAAAGGAGAGGGACCTGTGTTCTGCAGAGAGGAGAGGGTCGTGTGTCCTGTAGAGAGGAGAGGTCTGTGTGTCCTGCAGAGAGCAGAGGGACCTGTGTCCTGCAGAGAGGAGAGGGCCGTGTGTCCTGCAGAGAGGAGAGGTCTGTGTGTCCTTCATAAAGGAGAGGTCTGTGTGTCCTGCAGAAAGGAGAGGGACCTGTGTCATGCAGAGAGGAGAGGGCCGTGTGTCCTGCATAGAGGAGAGGTCTGTGAGTCCTGCAGAGAGCAGAGGGACCTGTGTCCTGCAGAGAGGAGAGGGCCGTGTGTCCTGCAGAGAGGAGAGGTCTGTGTGTCCTGCAGAGAGCAGAGGGACCTGTGTCCTACAGAGAGGAGAGGTCTGTGTGTCCTGCAGAGAGCAGAGGGACCTGTGTCCTGCAGAGAGGAGAGGTCTGTGTATCCTGTAGAGAGGAGAGGTCTGTGTGTCCTGCAGAGAGGAGAGGTCTGTGTGTCCTGCAGAGAGCAGAGGGACCTGTGTCCTGCAGAGAGGAGAGGGCCGTGTGTCCTGCAGAGAGGAGAGGTCTGTGTGTCCTGCAGAGAGCAGAGGGACCTGTGTCCTGCAGAGAGCAGAGGGACCTGTGTCCTGCAGAGAGGAGAGGGCCGTGTGTCCTGCAGAGAGGAGAGGTCTGTGTGTCCTGCAGAGAGCAGAGGGACCTGTGTCCTGCAGAGAGGAGAGGGCCGTGTGTCCTGCAGAGAGGAGAGGTCTGTGTGTCCTGCAGAGAGGAGAGGTCTGTGTGTCCTGCAGAGAGCAGAGGGACCTGTGTCCTGCAGAGAGGAGAGGGCCGTGTGTCCTGCAGAGAGGAGAGGTCTGTGTGTCCTGCAGAAAGCAGAGGGACCTGTGTCCTGCAGAGAGGAGAGGTCTGTGTGTCTTGCAGAGAGGAGAGGGACCTGTGTCCAGCAGAGAGGAGAGGGCCATGTGTCCTGCATAGAGGAGGGCCATGTGTCCTGCATAGAGGAGAGGGCCGTGTGTCCTGCATAGAGAAGAGGTCTGTGTGTCCTGCAGAGAGTAGAGGGCCGTGTGTCCTGCATAGAGGAGAGGGACCTGTGTCCTGCAGAGAGGAGAGGGTCGTGTGCCCTGCAGAGAGGAGAGGTCTGTGTGTCCTGCAGAAAGCAGAGGGACCTGTGTCCTGCAGAGAGGAGAGGTCTGTGTGTCTTGCAGAGAGGAGAGGGACCTGTGTCCAGCAGAGAGGAGAGGGCCATGTGTCCTGCATAGAGGAGAGGGCCATGTGTCCTGCATAGAGGAGAGGGCCGTGTGTCCTGCATAGAGAAGAGGTCTGTGTGTCCTGCAGAGAGTAGAGGGCCGTGTGTCCTGCATAGAGGAGAGGGACCTGTGTCCTGCAGAGAGGAGAGGGTCGTGTGCCCTGTAGAGAGGAGAGGGCCGTGTGTCCTGCAGAGAGAGGACCATGTGTCCTGCAGAGAGCAGAGGGACCTGTGTCCTGCAGAGAGGAGAGGTCTGTGTATCCTGCATATTTAAGGTGTAGTTAGAGTGTAGGTATGGTATATTTAAGGTGTAGTTAGAGTGTAGGTATGGTATATTTAAGGTGTAGTTAAGGCTTAGTACAGAGAGACTGAACTTGAGATAATCACATCTTACCAGGATGTTGTAGTAAAATACAAATGATTGAGGATTTATTTGGACATATTGAAGAGCTCCCAGTGTTCCCATCACCTGAGCAGTGACATCCTCGCTGTGCCCCTGGGATTTGGCTACTGGTGTAAGGAGAGAAGCAGGGCGGTGTCTGTAATATGATGGATACAATGGTCACTGCCTTAAGGACCTGGGGGTCTCTGCTCACCCATCACCCTTACTCAATGTATAAATCCTCTATCACAGGACAACTGATGGGGGGCAGTTGTGGAGCCGGTATATGTTATGGATATTGGGGAGATTGAGGATATGTACAATCCATGCGTTGGTGAATGCCCCTAGGTCAGACGGGTATTTATCCTTAATCACCCTGCTACACCCCGGTTACTTTCTGTTATTTTACATCGAGATAGACAAGGACGAGATCTGTAAACCAGACATAATGGGCCATTGTACGTATACGTCATATATAGGCACAGATGCCTGGAATTGCTGCATATGTAAAGGAATATAAGGAGAATCCTTCTAAGCTTACATTGGGTAGAGACTGAAAGTGTTACCTTTAGGCATAAAAGAAATCTGATATACAGGAGAGAGAAACTGAGACCACACATCAAAGGCAGATACTTGTATACAAAACACCATCTCTGACAGAGTAAAGAGTTTATCATTCCTTAGAATCAATGAATAGGGGGGTCGTAATGCTTCACATAACTGACTGTAGAATACTTATATCATGGGCAGAACCAGGACATGGGTCCTAACTTACACACGTAGCACACACATCTGCACAATCACACACATGTACACGCACACCATTCCTATGCGACCAATTAGAGATTAGACAGGATAATAACCTGCTGTATTGTCAGTACAGTATTCCGGGACATGTGTCCTAACTTACACATGTATGTACACATTCCTATACGACTAATTAAAGATTACCCAGGATAATTAGCTGCTGTGTAGCTGTGCTGTCAGTACAGTATTCCGGGCTCCCTGTGTGGTCCGGCTCCCCAAGTCTCTCACCCACTGCCCCAGTCATGGGGCACAGAAGGAACGATATCTCATTGTGAAGAACACTTTCTGGGCATGTCGCCCAAATACATCATTACCTGAGAAACCGGTGGGATAATTATCACCTCCGTTAGGAATTAAACAGCAGTTATTATGGAATCTGTAATGGTTGGGAATTGGGACATCAGAGATTATTCATAAAACATGGGAGGTAAAAATAAACCCTTCCCATTACAAAACAACACGTAGGTGAAAGGTGACCCCATAGTTCATGAGATCACTGATACTGGGTATAATAATACACACAGTGCAGTCACTGATACTGGGTATAATAATACACACAGTGCAGTCACTGATCACTGATACTGGGTATAATAATACACACAGTGCAGTCACTGATACTGGGTATAATAATACACACAGTGCAGTCACTGATACTGGGTATAATAATACACACAGTGCAGTGATCACTGATACTGGGTATAATAATACACACAGTGCAGTCACTGATACTGGGTATAATAATACACACAGTGCAGTCACTGATACTGGGTATAATAATACACACAGTGCAGTCACTGATACTGGGTATAATAATACACACAGTGCAGTCACTGATACTGGGTATAATAATACACACAGTGCAGTCACTGATCACTGATACTGGGTATAATAATACACACAGTGCAGTCACTGATACTGGGTATAATAATACACACAGTGCAGTCACTGATCACTGATACTGGGTATAATAATACACACAGTGCAGTCACTGACACTGGGTATAATAATACACACAGTGCAGTCACTGATACTGGGTATAATAATACTCACAGTGCAGTCACTGATACTGAGTATAATAATACACAACGTGCAGTCACTGATACTGGGTATAATAATACACACAGTGCAGTCACTGATACTGGGTATAATAATACACACAGTGCAGTCACTGATACTGGGTATAATAATACACACAGTGCAGTCACTGATACTGGGTATAATAATACACACAGTGCAGTCACTGATACTGGGTATAATAATACACACAGTGCAGTCACTGATACTGGGTATAATAATACACACAGTGCAGTCACTGATCACTGATACTGGGTATATTAATACACACAGTGCAGTCACTGATACTGGGTATAATAATACACACAGTGCAGTCACTGATACTGGGTATAATAATACACACAGTGCAGTCACTGATACTGGGTATAATAATACACACAGTGCAGTCACTGATACTGGGTATAATAATACACACAGTGCAGTCACTGATACTGGGTATAATAATACACACAGTGCAGTCACTGATCACTGATACTGGGTATAATAATACACACAGTGCAGTCACTGATACTGGGTATAATAATACACACAGTGCAGTCACTGATCACTGATACTGAGTATAATAATACACACAGTGCAGTCACTGATACTGGGTATAATAATACACACAGTGCAGTCACTGATACTGGGTATAATAATACATACAGTGCAGTCACTGATCACTGATACTGGGTATAATAATACACACAGTGCAGTCACTGATCACTGATACTGGGTATAATAATACACACAGTGCAGTCACTGATCACTGATACTGGGTATAATAATACACACAGTGCAGTCACTGATACTGGGTATAATAATACACACAGTGCAGTCACTGATACTGGGTATAATAATACACACAGTGCAGTCACTGATCACTGATACTGGGTATAATAATACACACAGTGCAGTCACTGATACTGGGTATAATAATACACACAGTGCAGTCACTGATCACTGATACTGAGTATAATAATACACACAGTGCAGTCACTGATACTGGGTATAATAATACACACAGTGCAGTCACTGATACTGGGTATAATAATACATACAGTGCAGTCACTGATCACTGATACTGGGTATAATAATACACACAGTGCAGTCACTGATACTGGGTATAATAATACACACAGTGCAGTCACTGATACTGGGTATAATAATACACACAGTGCAGTCACTGATACTGGGTATAATAATACACACAGTGCAGTCACTGATCACTGATACTGAGTATAATAATACACACAGTGCAGTCACTGATACTGGGTATAATAATACACACAGTGCAGTCACTGATACTGGGTATAATAATACACACAGTGCAGTCACTGATCACTGATACTGGGTATAATAATACACACAGTGCAGTGACTGATACTGGGTATAATAATACACACAGTGCAGTCACTGATCACTGATACTGGGTATAATAATACACACAGTGCAGTCACTGATACTGGGTATAATAATACACACAGTGCAGTCACTGATCACTGATACTGGGTATAATAATACACACAGTGCAGTCACTGATACTGGGTATAATAATACACACAGTGCAGTCACTTATACTGGGTATAATAATACACACAGTGCAGTCACTGATCACTGATACTGGGTATAATAATACACACAGTGCAGTCACTGATACTGGGTATAATAATACACACAGTGCAGTCACTGATACTGGGTATAATAATACTCACAGTGCAGTCACTGATACTGGGTATAATAATACACACAGTGCAGTGACTGATACTGGGTATAATAATACACACAGTGCAGTCACTGATACTGGGTATAATAATACACACAGTGCAGTCACTGATACTGGGTATAATAATACACACAGTGCAGTCACTGATCACTGATACTGGGTATAATAATACACACAGTGCAGACACTGATACTGGGTATAATAATACACACAGTGCAGTCACTGATCACTGATACTGAGTATAATAATACACACAGTGCAGTCACTGATCACTGATACTGGGTATAATAATACACACAGTGCAGTCACTGATCACTGATACTGGGTATAATAATACACACAGTGCAGTCACTGATCACTGATACTGGGTATAATAATACACACAGTGCAGTCACTGATACTGGGTATAATAATACACACAGTGCAGTCACTGATACTGGGTATAATAATACATACAGTGCAGTCACTGATCACTGATACTGGGTATAATAATACACACAGTGCAGTCACTGATCACTGATACTGGGTATAATAATACTCACAGTGCAGTCACTGATCACTGATACTGGGTATAATAATACACACAGTGCAGTCACTGATACTGGGTATAATAATACACACAGTGCAGTCACTGATCACTGATACTGGGTATAATAATACACACAGTGCAGTCACTGATACTGGGTATAATAATACACACAGTGCAGTCACTGATACTGGGTATAATAATACACACAGTGCAGTCACTGATACTGGGTATAATAATACACACAGTGCAGTCACTGATCACTGATACTGGGTATAATAATACACACAGTGCAGTCACTGATACTGGGTATAATAATACACACAGTGCAGTCACTGATACTGGGTATAATAATACTCACAGTGCAGTCACTGATACTGGGTATAATAATACACACAGTGCAGTCACTGATACTGGGTATAATAATACACACAGTGCAGTCACTGATACTGGGTATAATAATACACACAGTGCAGTCATTGATACTGGGTATAATAATACACACAGTGCAGTCACTGATCACTGATACTGGGTATAATAATACACACAGTGCAGTCACTGATCACTGATACTGGGTATAATAATACTCACAGTGCAGTGACTGATACTGGGTATAATAATACACACAGTGCAGTCACTGATACTGGGTATAATAATACACACAGTGCAGTCATTGATACTGGGTATAATAATACACACAGTGCAGTCACTGATACTGGGTATAATAATACACACAGTGCAGTCATTGATACTGGGTATAATAATACACACAGTGCAGTCACTGATCACTGATACTGGGTATAATAATACACACAGTGCAGTCACTGATCACTGATACTGGGTATAATAATACTCACAGTGCAGTGACTGATACTGGGTATAATAATACACACAGTGCAGTCACTGATCACTGATACTGGGTATAATAATACACACAGTGCAGTCACTGATCACTGATACTGGGTATAATAATACACACAGTGCAGTGACTGATACTGGGTATAATAATACACACAGTGCAGTCACTGATCACTGATACTGGGTATAATAATACACACAGTGCAGTCACTGATCACTGATACTGGGTATAATAATACTCACAGTGCAGTGACTGATACTGGGTATAATAATACACACAGTGCAGTCACTGATCACTGATACTGGGTATAATAATACACACAGTGCAGTCACTGATCACTGATACTGGGTATAATAATACTACACACAGTGCAGTCACTGATACTGGGTATAATAATACACACAGTGCAGTCACTGATACTGGGTATAATAATACACACAGTGCAGTCACTGATCACTGATACTGGGTATAATAGCACTCAGTGCAGACATGTGCCTCAATGTACCCCAATAGATACCATACCAGTTTGCATAATATCACAGTGAGATAAATGTGAAGGCAGCAAATATTTCCTTAATCACTCCCAGAAAACAAGGACCCATCAATTCTCTGAGATGTGTAGAAATGACTGTGTAGAGAGAGAGTTTCGGTCCAGAATTTTTACGTTGTAAAGATGAGTGAGTGGGTCGGGATTCTTGCTGGTGTCTCGCACTTCTGTGAGATCCAGGTTACAGATCATACGCTCTGTTCTTAGGGGTTTTAGGTGATATCAGATTTGTTTCTTTTTCTGGGCTTTGCTAGACAGGCTAGTGACATATAGAAGTGCAACTACCTTAGTAGCAGCGGGTGCAGCTGTGGGGGCCCTCTGTCCTGGTCTACATGTGTTTCTATCACCTTTAGGTGGTCCATGGGGTCCCTTACAAAATGTTGCTATGGTGTTTAGATACTCACCTAGTGGAATAAATGTACAGCTGGTTCTTTAGTTAGGGTTGTGGTTTTGATGACCAGACTTCGGACCTCGCTGATGGGTGGGGACAGCTTGTGAGAATCCCAGACCACCCCTAGCGTGGAGGAGATCTTGTAACCATGTAATGGAGGATGGAAGGATGAGCCACCTGTGGAGCCTCAGGACGGTGGCCAGAGCGGAGACCAGACTTGGCACCTCGCTGATGGGTGGTTATAGCTTGTGTGAATGCCAGACCACCCCTAGTGTGGAGATCTTGTAACCATGTATTGGAGGATTGAAGGATGAGCCATCTGTGGAGTCTCAGTGCCAGCATACAGACGGTGGCCAGAGTGGAGACCAGACCACCCCTAGCGTGAAGGAGATCTTGTAACCATGTGTTGGAGGATGGAAGGATGAGCCGTCTGCGGAGTCTCAGTGCCAGGATACAGACGGTGGCCAGAGTGGAGACCAGACCACCCCTAGAGTGGAGGAGATCTTGTAACCATGTATTGGAGGATGGAAGGATGAGCCGTCTGTGGAGTCTCAGGACGGTGGCCAGAGTGGAGAACAGACTTGGCACCTCGCTGATGGGTGGTTACAGCTTGTGTGAATCCCAGACCCCCCCTAGCGTGGAGGAGATCTTGTAACCATGTATTGGAGGATGGAAGGATGAGCCGTCTGTGGAGTCTCAGGACGGTGGCCAGAGTGGAGACCAGACTTGGCACCTAGCTGATGGGTGGTTACAGCTTGTGTGAATCCCAGACCCCCCTAGCATGGAGATCTTGTAACCATGTGTTGGAGGATGAAAGGATGAGCCATCTGTGGAGTCTCTGGACCAGGATACAGACGGTGGCCAGAGTGGAGACCAGACCACCCCTAGCGTGGAGGAGATCTTGTAACCATGTATTGGAGGATGGAAGGATGAGCCGTCTGCGGAGTCTCAGTGCCAGGATACAGACGGTGGCCAGAGTGGAGACCAGACCACCCCTAGAGTGGAGGAGATCTTGTAACCATGTATTGGAGGATGGAAGGATGAGCCGTCTGTGGAGTCTCAGGACGGTGGCCAGAGTGGAGAACAGACTTGGCACCTCGCTGATGGGTGGTTACAGCTTGTGTGAATCCCAGACCCCCCCTAGCGTGGAGGAGATCTTGTACCCATGTATTGGAGGATGGAAGGATGAGCCGTCTGTGGAGTCTCAGGACGGTGGCCAGAGTGGAGACCAGACTTGGCACCTAGCTGATGGGTGGTTACAGCTTGTGTGAATCCCAGACCCCCCTAGCATGGAGATCTTGTAACCATGTGTTGGAGGATGAAAGGATGAGCCATCTGTGGAGTCTCTGGACCAGGATACAGACGGTGGCCAGAGTGGAGACCAGACCACCCCTAGCGTGGAGGAGATCTTGTAACCATGTATTGGAGGATGGAAGGATGAGCCGTCTGTGGAGTCTCAGGATGGTGGCCAGAGTGGAGACCAGACTTGGCACCTAGCTGATGGGTGGTTACAGCTTGTGTGAATCCCAGACCCCCCCCTAGCGTGGAGATCTTGTAACCATGTGTTGGAGGATGGAAGGATGAGCCGTCTGTGGAGTCTCAGGACCAGGATACAGATGGTGGCCAGAGTGGAGACCAGACCACACCTAGCGTGGAGGAGATCTTGTAACCATGTATTGGAGGATGGAAGGATGAGCCGTCTGTGGAGTCTCAGGGCCAGGATATTTAAGGTGGATGGAATAGCCTTCCTACAGGACATTACATCCTTTGGATTTTTAGGCTAATTTCTGCAGGTACAGAAGTAAATTATTTACCTGGGTCAATAGAAAGGGGCCGGAGGCTCAGTGTCAGATAGCAGATTAGATTACGCTGCCTCCCGCAGTAGTGGCGGTCTGAGTGATTGACACCAATGTTGGTTGTAGCCGGCACTTTCATCCAGCCGTGTTGCTGTAATACATGCCAGATCACGTGATGTCATGAGGGGGTATTATTCCTTATTGATCTGACATTATATTTTCCAACTTTCTTCTTGGAAGCCCTTGGATTGTTTCTCCAGGTTAGCAGGATTATATGTAGTCTGAAGTCTCTGGGGGTGATGTGTAGCTTCAGTCTATCCCCATTTAGAGAAGTGATCCACTGGTTCTCAATAGATCCTGGTCACAGAAAGATGGGTCTGTTTGTCAGACGCAGAGTTTCATAGGGTGGATCATGACATCTTGATGAAGCACTGGATTCAGACCTATCCTAAGGTCACATCAGGAATATTTCCTCTACCCCATCACCACTACCATATGGAATACCACAGGGCCAATGTTACAGTATATATGCTGCCACCGGGCCATATTATCCAATGTCATGGCCTAAGCAGCCACTGCTATGCAGATGACACCTAACTCCGATATTACATGCTGCCTGGCTAACCTGCAAGAGTGGACAGAAGGTCTTATGATGGCAGGAGAGAGGCCGAGGGCAGTATGGTAGTGAGAGGAGGCAATGGAATCATATCAGTCCAGACGGTGGTCTGTCCTTGACAAAAGTCTATCAATCCATCCCTGGAAAATTGCAAGGATAAAACATTTCATTACAGTTTAGAAATTGACAAAACTAATCCATGTTTTTATATCCTTATGACAGTGGAATGACTTCTACCAAGGTCTTCTGGCCGAGTTTATACCCAATCATTCTCACTAAAATCCACCTCTACTTCACTACCGACCTACCTTGGCTGTCGGTGACCATCTGACCTACAGAGCCGAAGGTAATTTGAACCCCTGGACATTTGGTACCTCCTATGACTAAATGTTCCCTATGATCCCCAAGGACGATGCCCATAATCTGCCTAATGTCTCTTTATCATCCCCCCCCCCCCAGCCCTGACCTCCCAGAGTGTAGCAGCCCATCTATAACCAAGTAACTCTAGAGATCAGCACAAATAGAATTTCTGGGGTTTCACAACATGGAAGTCACACCAAAGCGAGCATTCCTTAACGCCGGCTGACAATATAAAAGTGGCTTCTTAGTAGAACTAATTGTTCTGCATAGCTGAGATGAGATAGACGATGAGGAATCTAAGCTATGGAAGGACAGCTCAATGTGGCGGTCCCTCCCGTGTGTTTACTGCTTTCATGTCCACTCTTCCAGAATAGCATGTAAAGTACACAACGACCGCACAGGATAAACAGCTATTCTCTCTGTCTAATAAAAATATGTTACCGATGAAGTAGAAAGTGTTTTATTGTATGAACTTCCAAAACTGTTTACTCTGAAGCTGTCAGTACGTGCAACAATCTTCGTGACATGATCTGCAGTGTAAACAATGTCAGCATTGAATGATTTGTACACATATATATCATCATCATCATCATCAGTTATTTATATAGTACCACTAATTCCGCAGCGCTGTACAGAGAACTCACATCAGTCCTTGCCCCTTTGGAGCTTACAGTCTAAATTCTCTAACACACACACACACACACACAGACTAGGGTCAATTTGATAGCAGCCAATTAACCAACCAGTATGTTTTTTGGAGTGTGGGAGGAAACCCACGCAAACACGGGGAGAACATACAAACTCCTCACAGATAAGGCCATGGTCAGGAATCAAACTCATGACCCCAGCACTGTGAGGCAGAAGTGCTAACCACTGAGCCACTGTGCTAAACTCATTCTGTTCATTTTGCACAGAACATAGATAATGATTTCTATTTACCAGAAGTTATCTCAAGTAACTGGTCATCATAGCTACCAGATTGTCTCTTGTCAGGCTTGGACAACCTGTGGCTCTCCAGGTGTTGTGAAACTACAAGCCCCAGCATGCTCTGCCAGCTGATAACCAACCGACAGGTGGCAGGGTATGCTGGGACTTGTAGTTTCACCTGGAGAGCCACAGACTTTCCAGGCCCATCTTGGATCATGTTATTTCTGATCATTTGTGAGTCCCATGTAGTGATAATTGTACGCTGTGCTTTGTCTATGTGTATGTGTGGGACTGTGCCTTTGAGAGTGTGTGTGTCTGTGTGCCTGAGGACAGTGCCTGGGGAACTGCAGAGGACACAAAACATGGAAACACTCCCATTGTCCCCAGTAGCTGCAGACAATGGGCCTCATTAATAGTTCATGGGACATATCTGTAGCAGATGCTGTGTGGGATCTGAGAACAGTTGTTTCCACTGCCATAAAGAGCCAGTGCTGGTCACGTGAGCTTACATTCTACTGCGGTTCTCCAAATCTTCTGTACAATACTTGTCAGCCGGCATCTACGACTCACACTCATACTTCAACTTCTCTTTATCCCTAGGAGGTTAACCCTTATTTGCCTGAACTAAAAGAGGACACTCTACTGTAACGTTTATTCTCCAACAGGGCGGCAGCAAATGTCCAGGCAGTTTATATCAGGATGATTTGTAATATTAGCAGTAATTCCCATCACTAATTTACTAACTAACTTATTATTATGGGATCTTTGGCTCAAACCCCAATATTCATCTAATATTAAAATGAATGAGTGGGAGGGATTTATTCCCAGCCCCTCCTACTTTCTAAAAACAAATCTGCTCCTTACTGTGTGTAATGGAATCATTCCAAGCCCCATCTAGCATTACCTGGGATTATTAGTATTATCTAAGCCCCCAGTAAGTAATTAAAGCCCCAGCTAATTAGTATTATCTGGAATTATTACTATTATCCCCCCTCCCCCAATGCCAATTAATCTATTTCTGCACTGAGTTTCTATTAAAGAGAAAACTGCAGCAGCTTCAGGGTTGGAGAGATGATTGGTGACTGAGTCAGAACGTGCAGAGTTCTGCAGATAGAGGGTTACTATAATCAGTTATCTGCCCTGGGAACTAGATCCCGGGCAACGTGCCAGGGGCATGTCCTACAACCGCCACTGATCAGTAATTACACTGAGAGGCGTCTGTCTGGTGCCTGATTTATGGAGTGCCTCAGACATACATATGTTTTATAGTACATTATATATACATATATTATATATGTACATTATTTACAGCCACTATATACGTACATTACATTGGTACATTACATCCATCCATTATGTACATATATACACATACATTACATACATTGTATCCATCCATTATGTACATACATACACATACATTACATACATTGTATCCATCCATTATGTACATACATACACATACATTACATACATTGTATCCATCCGTTATGTACATACATACACATACATTACATACATTGTATCCATCCATTATGTACATACATACACATACATTACATACATTGTATCCATCCATTATGTACATACATACACATACATTACATACATTGTATCCATCCATTATGTACATACATACACATACATTACATACATTGTATCCATCCGTTATGTACATACATTACATACATTGTATCCATCCATTATGTACATACATAATATACATACATTACATTGGTACATTACATACATCCCTAATGTACATACGTGCACATACATAGCATACGTACATTATATACCTACGAAGTGGCCTACTCCATGTACATTAATATACATACATACATTATCTATACATACATAATGTATGTACATTAATAAAAAGGCATCATGCTATACCACACATACTGAGAACTATCATTTATAACTTCATCTATTATTATTATATACATTACTCAGTGCTTATGATCTCAGATTCACCTTGGCAGCTGGTAAATGCTTTCAGCATTGGTATATATATATATATATATATATATATATATATATATATATAACTTGACTGCTTTCACTCGTACGCGAGAAAGAAGATTATAGCTGCTGTGTTATAGCAGGTTTCGTGTCTTTTACTATCAAATGTTATAAGAACATTTCTTGTGCTTACGACCTATCTGGAAGTCAGTGTCTGGGGTACTTACGAGCTAAACCTGGCACATGCGCTACCAGTGCGGAGCTGGGATATGGGGCAGGTACACTACAACTCCTATCGTGTTCATTACACACTTATATAGTAACTTCACTGCATTAATAAAAATAAACTTATAGAGCCTGATTCATAAAGGAAAGGAGCAAATAGCAGTAACTTTGCACCTTGGCAAAACCATGTTGCATTGGAGGAGGAGGTAAATGTAAAATGTGGGGACAGATTTATAGTTGGGGTAGGACATGTCCTAGATCAATTTTATATTTCAGTGTACAAATAAGCTATCAGGTATCTGTGCGCTACATGAAAAAGCAGCCAGTATTTATCTTATGTGCAAAATAATAAACTACGTTGCACCCATTGTATTATAACATGGTTTGTCCAGGAGCAAATTTTACTCCTTTTTTTGCCCTACTTTCCTTAATGACTCAGGTCCATCATATCTAGAGAGGGATAATAGCAACAATATAGAGTATAAGAGGAATTGTGTTATATTTCGTCCCCTTCTCAGATTATATTTTATGCTGAATGCCTCAGAGTCCCCCAATCTGCAGAGATCAGGGGGTAAATGTATCAAGTTGAGAGTTTTCCGGCGGGTTTGAAAAACCAATCAGATTCTAGCTATCATTTATTTAGTACATTCTACAAAATGAAAGCTAGGATCTGATTGGTTGCTATAGGCAACATCTCCACTTTTCAAACCCGCCGGAAAACTCTCAGCTTGATACATTTACCCCCTGATCTTGCTAAGGCTAGGTACACAATACAGGGTATTTTAGCCAACTATTGGGTCAATCACCTAATAAATGACTATCGGCCCGATAAAGCATTAGTGTGTACACTGCAACAATGAACGATTAATATTGAACAGTGCACTGTATCATTTCAATTGATCCTTCCAATCCTGCAGTGTGTATATGCTCATGATCAGGATCTCCATAGCTCACAGACACAATCTGTTCAGCAGATGGTTCTGACAGATGAAGAGCACAGATCTGAAGGTAAAACACCTATAGTGTGTACACAGGAATCAGCTGCTGATTGGGACTTTTTTCTTAGTCATTGGTAAAATCACTATAGATAACACATCGGGAGAACATTTCTGTAGTGTGTACGGAGCCCCCGGGTGCTTCCAGGTCAAACTCTATGATGAGCAAGTCCACACAGGGAGGGAACAAACGACACAGCAAAAATCTAGATTTTCAGGTTTACTGTCTCCCTTCTCACGCAAGTGTGAGTGTAATGTGAGAGGGGAGGAGTGCGTGTCTAGTGATGGCAAGTGAGTGCCATGGTGGGGTTGTCAGAGGGATTAGTGCCAAGGGCTACGGCAAAGGTGTCCAAGGGATTGGTGCTGTGTGCCATGGTGGGATGGTTTTGGACAATGTTAGGGCTTGTCTTCGCTTTGCCTTATATATTAAGACAATACAGTCAATATAACTTTTTATATATATATATATATATATATATATATATATATATATATATATATATATTATACTCCTGCTGGAGTGCTATCTGTAAATATAGCATTCGAGTGTCATTTAAATGGGGTTATTCCTGAAATATTACACAGTGATGGTCATTCTTATTATTTGTTGAATGCACTATTGGGGTGTAGTGTCCTATGTCTGTATATAGTGTAATAGAATTGTATTATGATCAGTGGTCAGGTCATGTTGAAGGTGTAGTGTCCTATGTCTGTATAGAGTGTAATAGAATTATAATATGATCATGTCCAGTGGTCAGGTCATGTTGGGGGTGCAGTGTCCTATGTCTGTATATAGTGTAATAGAATTGTATTATGGTCATGTCCAGGGGTCAGGTCATGTTGGGGGTGTAGTGTCCTATGTCTGTATATAGTGTAATAGAATTGTATTATGATCAGTGGTCAGGTCATGTTGGTGTGTAGTGTACTATGTCTGTATATAGTGTAATAGAATTGTATTATGATCATGTCCAGTGGTCAGGTCATGTTGGAGGTGTAGTGTAATATGTCTGTATATAGTGTAATAGAATTGTATTATGATCATGTCCAGTGGTCAGGTCATGTTGGGGGTGTAGTGTCCTATGTCTGTATATAGTGTAATAGAATTGTATTATGGTCATGTCCAGTGGTCAGGTCATGTTGGAGGTGTAGTGTAATATGTCTGTATATAGTGTAATAGAATTGTATTATGGTCATGTCCAGTGATCAGGTCATGTTGGAGGTGTAGTGTAATATGTCTGTATATAGTGTAATAGAATTGTATTATGGTCATGTCCAGTGGTCAGGTCATGTTGGAGGTGTAGTGTCCTATGTCTATATAGAGTGTAATAGAATTGTATTATGATCATATCCAGTGGTCAGGTCATGTTGGAGGTGTAGTGTCCTATGTCTGTATAGAGTGTAATAGAATTGTATTATGATCATGTCCAGTGGTCAGGTCATGTTGGGGGTGTAGTGTCCTATGTCTGTATACAGTGTAATAGAATTGTATTATGATCATATCCAGTGATCAAGTCATGTTGGGGGTGTAGTGTCCTATGTCTGTATAGAGTGTAATAGAATTGTATTATGATCATGTCCAGTGGTCAGGTCATGTTGGGGTGTAGTGTCCTATGTCTGTATATAGTGTAATAGAATTGTATTATGATCAGTGGTCAGGTCATGTTGGAGGTGTAGTGTCCTATGTCTGTATACAGTGTAATAGAATTGTATTATGATCATATCCAGTGATCAGGTCATGTTGGGGGTGTAGTGTCCTATGTCTGTATAGAGTGTAATAGAATTGTATTATGATCATGTCCAGTGGTCAGGTCATGTTGGGGGTGTAGTGTCCTATGTCTGTATACAGTGTAATAGAATTGTATTATGATCATGTCCAGTGGTCAGGTCATGTTGGAGGTATAGTGTCCTATGTCTGTATATAGTGTAATAGAATTGTATTATGATCATGTCCAGTGGTCAGGTCATGTTGGTGGGGTGTAGTGTCCTATGTCTATATAGAGTGTAATAGAATTGTATTATGATCATATCCAGTGGTCAGGTCATGTTGGAGGTGTAGTGTCCTATGTCTGTATAGAGTGTAATAGAATTGTATTATGATCATGTCCAGTGGTCAGGTCATGTTGGGGGTGTAGTGTCCTATGTCTGTATACAGTGTAATAGAATTGTATTATGATCATATCCAGTGATCAAGTCATGTTGGGGGTGTAGTGTCCTATGTCTGTATAGAGTGTAATAGAATTGTATTATGATCATGTCCAGTGGTCAGGTCATGTTGGGGTGTAGTGTCCTATGTCTGTATATAGTGTAATAGAATTGTATTATGATCAGTGGTCAGGTCATGTTGGAGGTGTAGTGTCCTATGTCTGTATACAGTGTAATAGAATTGTATTATGATCATATCCAGTGATCAGGTCATGTTGGGGGTGTAGTGTCCTATGTCTGTATAGAGTGTAATAGAATTGTATTATGATCATGTCCAGTGGTCAGGTCATGTTGGGGGTGTAGTGTCCTATGTCTGTATATAGTGTAATAGAATTGTATTATGATCATGTCCAGTGGTCAGGTCATGTTGGTGGGGTGTAGTGTCCTATGTCTGTATAGAGTGTAATAGAATTGTATTATGGTCATGTCCAGTGGTCAGGTCATGTTGGGGGTGTAGTTTCCTATGTCTGTATATAGTGTAATAGAATTGTATTATGATCAGTGGTCAGGTCATGTTGGTGTGTAGTGTACTATGTCTGTATATAGTGTAATATAATTGTATTATGATCATGTCCAGTGGTCAGGTCATGTTGGGGGTGTAGTGTCCTATGTCTGTATACAGTGTAATAGAATTGTATTATGATCATGTCCAGTGGTCAGGTCATGTTGGGGGGTGTAGTGTCCTATGTCTGTATACAGTGTAATAGAATTGTATTATGATCATGTCCAGTGGTCAGGTCATGTTGGGGGTGTAGTGTCCTATGTCTGTATAGAGTGTAATAGAATTGTATTATGATCATGTCCAGTGGTCAGGTCATGTTGGGGGTGTAGTGTCCTATGTCTGTATAGAGTGTAATAGAATTGTATTATGATCATGTCCAGTGGTCAGGTCATGTTGGAGGTGTAGTGTCCTATGTCTGTATACAGTGTAATAGAATTATATTATGATCATGTTCAGTGGTCAGGTCATGTTGGGGGTGTAGTGTCCTATGTCTGTATAGAGTGTAATAGAATTGTATTATGGTCATGTCCAGTGGTCAGGTCATGTTGGGGGTGTAGTTTCCTATGTCTGTATATAGTGTAATAGAATTTTATTATGGTCATGTCCAGTGGTCAGGTCATGTTGGTGGGGTGTAGTGTCCTATGTCTGTATACAGTGTAATAGAATTGTATTATGATCATGTCCAGTGATCAGGTCATGTTGGTGTGTAGTGTACTATGTCTGTATACAGTGTAATAGAATTGTATTATGGTCATGTCCAGTGATCAGGTCATGTTGGGGGTGTAGTGCCCTATGTCTGTATACAGTGTAATAGAATTGTATTATGATCATGTCCAGTGATCAGGTCATGTTGGTGTGTAGTGTACTATGTCTGTATACAGTGTAATAGAATTGTATTATGGTCATGTCCAGTGATCAGGTCATGTTGGGGGTGTAGTGTCCTATGTCTGTATACAGTGTAATAGAATTGTATTATGGTCATGTCCAGTGGTCAGGTCATGTTGGAGGTGTAGTGTCCTATGTCTGTATACAGTGTAATAGAATTGTATTATGATCAGTGGTCAGGTCATGTTGGAGGTGTAGTGTCCTATGTCTGTATAGAGTGTAATAGAATTGTATTATGATCAGTGGTCAGGTCATGTTGGGGGTGTAGTGTACTATGTCTGTATATAGTGTAATATAATTGTATTATGGTCATGTCCAGTGGTCAGGTCATGTTGGAGGTGTAGTGTTTTATGTGTGTAGAGTTTATTTTTTGTCTGCTGAATTTAACAGATTGAAAACAAACATAATTTGAATAATTATCCAATATGTGCAGAAATGTGTCGTGTTTACACTTGCAGCCTACATGGTAACTTCTTTTCATTTAGAGATTCAGTGAAACATCCAATGTGACCCAGATTTTCTACACAGCTGCACGGTGCGCACAAGGCAGAGATATTTATCATATCATTATATTGTATACAAACATTGGCACCAACTCAGAGATATCCAGCACCGTGTGTGTATGTGGCAGGTCACCATTTTTCAGCCTGGTCATACCTAATGAGAATTATTAAATGAGGGAATCACTAATTACATATCATAGACGTGATATTAATAGGAGAAAATGGAGGCTGTTGGCAACTGACTGGATAATCTTGTGTCATTGAATTGTCTGATCCCATCATCATCACCATTTATTTATATAGCGCCACTAATTCCGCAGCGCTGTACAGAGAACTCACATCAGTCCCTGCCACATTGGAGCTTACAGTCTAAATTTCCTAATATACACACACAGGCAGACAGAGAGGGAAAGACTAGGGTCAATTTTTTGATAGCAGCCAATTAACCTACTAGTATGTTTGTGGATTGATCCCAGCAAACTACCGGCTACTACTTATTAATCGCATATACATCCTTTCACAAAGGGCAATTATTTGTGACATCCAGATCTATAGGAATCAATCTATGTGTTATTAAACATGGTCAATCCTTATTAGTGTGTTCCCCGTATATTGCTGCAGCTTACAGGTGAGGAAATAAATAAGTTTGAACTGTTCTCTGGCCAGAATAAATTGCTGAGTAATATTCTTGCTCCCCCTTTTTAAGTTTTCATAGCTTATTTGGCAGGAAATTCGGCAGAAGGATTAACAAGTTTTTGCAAGATACAGTGTGAGAGTGATAAGTGGAATCCAGATCATCAGGTTTTTCCTGCGTTAAATACCTGAAGGTTTTCAGCTTGATTTGGCTGCTTAGAGAAGCAGAATGTGACTGATCGCCTTCTCAGCACACCCTTCCAGCCCGGAAATAGTTTCTGTCACAACAAGACTCACTTGAGAATGTGTGCTGAGTGGGTGTGAAAGGGTTAATGAAAATAAAATCACCTGGTCTATTTAAAATTATTAAACTTCAAAATGATATCTCACGCTCACTATTATCTATCCAGTTCTGTCACCACATTTGCGGAAGTGTTCAGTTACTCCCTGACCTATCTCAAAATATATTCACAACTTAAATTAACGTGAGTTACTGCAGCCCACACAGTTATCTGCCTCAAGTGTAGTGCTTATAAATAACCAAACAAGCCTTTGCCCCTGAATTCTTTAAGAACACAAAGACAGAACATTTTTTAAATGGATTTTGATATGACAAGGAAAGTCAGAATGTTTAGAGTATATTAAAAAAGATAGGAAATGGATATACAGTAATATTACTGCAAAACAGTTCCATAAATCAGTAAAAACAGAAACCAAAAACTTGCATACTTTCTTATAATGGCTCCGGGCAAGACTAAAACAAGGACATATCTTCCATAGCAAACTGACCTTTAAGAAATGACAAAGCTCTAATATCAGGCTAGTATTTGTAAGCATTATGCTGCTGCCCACAACACACTTTTATGAGGTCAATTCACCAAGATCTGTATGTATGCTAACTGGCTTTATTCCCCCTTTTATGACCTTTGTTCAAAACACATTTCTATTTAGCACTTTTTATAAATAGAATATTTTTTCTCGGCGCATTCTAAAAATATAATAAAATATCGAATAAACAGATCAGGATCCACCACAGAGACACATGATACATCATTATAAAATATAGGAAGATATGTTATTACTCTATGTTTTCCCACAGGCTGGCAGTTATGGTTTATATATTTGATGCGACTCAGCCCCTGGATTATTAATATGTATGACGGTCCTCTCAGATATCTATTATAAAATTATTTGCTTTAACGTACCTTCCTTGCAATACATTTTATAAAGGCCTGGGATGGTCACATTGTCCTCCATAGACATTGTTTCTGGAGGGTGCCATAAAACTTATCTGACCTGCTCATATCTGAAGTTCCTGAGGTTGGATCCTAGGCCTCAATAACAGATACACAACCCAACTATGTGACGAGACACCAAGTTCCTCCAGATATAAACATTCCATAGGCCTTTGAAGTAGATTCAACCTAGTTAACCCATGGTTTATGGCACATATGGCTGTCTTTTTTTGGAGAGTGAACATTTATATTTTATATTTAAATCTCAGAAAGAGATCAGTTGCTGATAAACAACCGAAAGAGACCACACTTCAAAATCCTTCAATCTTCAGATAACTACACAAAATATAGGAATAAAAGGACTATAACTATGTAGAGGTATTTATATCACTTCTGCTGTGGTGGGGACTATATGTATTTACATGGATTTTTTTTCTATCAACAAAACATAAAAATACGTCTCTGGTGGAGGCAAACCGCTTCAAAGGTTGTAAAAACATTAGTGTTTTAATTGTATTTTTTGTGTTATTTTGAACTAACACCGCCCTATAATCTTTATATGGCATCGTAGCTGCACCCTGGTCTCTTCAGTCTGCTACTTGTCATACACTAGGATGTACTAAGAGTAAAACATATGTATAATGTAAAAGAATTAGTCACTGAGATCAAATCTATATGAATCTTACTCTATATATTCAAACATTTATGACCATTATAGTATTTCATTATACAGTTGGATTTCCTGTCTGAAATAAACAAAATAACATTGCTATGTTATGTAATCTTATCATAGAAAGTGTTTATCTGCTGAAATCAATGCCCATATTGTAATAATCCTATCAAGTTCCCAAACCCTCCCAGTCCCTGCATCTAATAACGGGGCTCCCAAACCCTCCCAGTCCCTGCATCTAATAACATGCCTCCCAAACCCACCTAGTCCCTGCATCTAATAACATGCCTCCCAAACCCTCCCAGTCCCTACATTAAATACCGGGGCTCCCAAACCCTCCCAGCCCCTGCATCTAATAACATGCCTCCCAAACCCTCCCAGTCCCTACATCTAATAACGGGGCTCCCAAACCCTCCCAGTCCCTGCATCTAATAACATGCCTCCCAAACCCACCTAGTCCCTGCATCTAATAACATGCCTCCCAAACCCTCCCAGTCCCTGCATCTAATAACAGGGCTCCCAAACCCTCCCAGCCCCTGCATCTAATAACGGGGCTCCCAATCGCTCCCAGTCCCTGCATCTAATAAAGTGGTGTCCAAACCCACCCAGTATTAATGAAATACATAACATCAATTCCATGATTATATAAGAGCACAGGTGAGACTGGCAGTGTACGGTGTGGATAGTCATCCATGCTGGCCACACACCTTCCACATGCTGTAACCTGTACAGCAGCCCGTCCCTAGGTGTGTTACTCACTCTCCTTTAATGATCTCTTCCTTTGTTATATACTTACTCAGTAAAGAGGGATTACAACGCATTTGACACTTCTCAGCCAGGAACTTTAAAGTAGAAAATACTACTATTTATTACAATGACTGCTCAGCACAGTCTATTATTGTCATGACAATTTCATTGTAGGAAGTGCACAGACAAAATTCACATCAGGTAAACAGGAAATAACCAAAAGACTGACTCAGCTCACCAGAGTGTAGTGTCCATTATCAGAGTGGACAGAGGAACATATTGATAAGGAAGAAACTAGAGGGAAGGTGTTAGAGAAGGTGAATAATAGAGGGGTCTGCTAGATGCTGGAGAAGGTGAATAATAGAGGGGTCTGCTAGATGTTAGAGAAGGTGAATAATAGAGGGGTCTGCTAGATGTTAGAGAAGGTGAATAATAGAGGGGTCTGCTAGATGTTAGAGAAGGTGAATAATAGAGAGGTCAGCTAGATGTTAGAGAAGGTGAATAATAGAGGGGTCTGCTAGTTGTTAGAGAAGGTGAATAATAGAGAGGTCTGCTAAACGTTAGAGAAGGTGAATAATAGAGGGGTCTGCTAGTTGTTAGAGAAGGTGAATAATAGAGGGGTCTGCTAGTTGTTAGAGAAGGTGAATAATAGAGGGGTCTGCTAGATGTTAGAGAAGGTGAATAATAGAGAGGTCAGCTAGATGTTAGAGAAGGTGAATAATAGAGGGGTCTGCTAGTTGTTAGAGAAGGTGAATAATAGAGAGGTCAGCTAGATGTTAGAGAAGGTGAATAATAAAGGGGTCTTCTAGATGTTAGAGAAAGTGAATAATAGAGGGGTCTGCTAGATGTTAGAGAAGGTGAATAATAGAGAGGTCTGCTAGATGTTAGAGCAGGTGAATAATAGAGGGGTCTGCTAGATGTTAGAGAAGGTGAGTAATAGAGGGGTCTGCTAAACGTTAGAGAAGGTGAGTAATAGAGAGGTCTGCTAGATGCTGGAGAAGGTGAATAATAGAAGGGTCTGCTAGATGTTAGAGAAGGTGAATAATAGAGGGGTCTGCTAGATGCTGGAGAAGGTGAATAATAGAGGGGTCTGCTAGATGCTGGAGAAGGTGAATAATAGAGGGGTCTGCTAGACGTTAGAGAAGGTGAGTAATAGAGAGGTCTGCTAGATGCTGGAGAAGGTGAATAATAGAAGGGTCTGCTAGATGTTAGAGAAGGTGAATAATAGAGGGGTCTGCTAGATGCTGGAGAAGGTGAATAAAAGAGGGGTCTGCTAGATGCTGGAGAAGGTGAATAATAGAGGGGTCTGTTAGATGTTAGAGAAGGTGAATAACAGAGGGGTCTGCTAGATGCTGGAGAAGGTGAATAATAGAGGGGTCTGCTAGATGTTAGAGAAGGTGAATAATAGAGGGGTCTGCTAGATGTTAGAGGTGAATAATAGAGGGGTCTGCTAGATGTTAGAGATGGTAAATAATAGAGGGGTCTGCTAGATGTTAGAGGTGAATAATAGAGGGGTCTGCTAGACGTTAGATATAAGGTATACAATTGAGAGTTCTCTTCCATTCCTAACTACATTTTTCTTTTATTATGCTACAATACCCACAGCAGGTGGTATAAAGCTCAGATGATTAGCAGGATGTTCCTCAGTCTTTATCTAGTTGATATAATATTTCTGACACGGGTTAATGTATCTGCTTTCTCTTACAGAGTGTTCCGGTGGCATTGTGAACACGGACAAGACTGTCACAGCCGTGCTGGGTTTAGATGTCACTCTTACATGTTATTACGAAGCCCAGGATAGAGAGAAAGTGACTCAAGTTGTCTGGTCAAAGAAAGTCCTGAATGGTCAGGATATCCAGATTGCCATATTGAATACAGAATTTGGGGCTCACATATATCCTGCCTATAAGGACAGAGTTAAGGAAAAAGCTCCCTTGCAGTCAGAAGATGGTACAATAATACTGAAGAATGCGGTGCAGGCCGATGAAGGGGTCTATCAATGCCGGGTCAACACATTTCCAGCAGGAAACTTTGAGGGCGACATAAAATTAAATGTGCTTGGTAAGAATGGACTATAGAGTTATTGTAATGTCCTCTGCTTATTAAACACAGTTCAAGGCAGTGCCCAATGCCCCTCATTCCCATTCACTCATGGTAATACTCTACGCATGTATTCAGATCCCACGCTCAGCACTCTACGCACGTATTCAGATCCCACGCTCAGCACTCTACGCACGTATTCAGATCCCACGCTCAGTACTTTACGCACGTATTCAGATCCCACGCTCAGTACTCTACGCACGTATTCAGATCCCACGCTCAGCACTCTACGTACGTATTCAGATCCAACGCTCAGTACTTTACGCACGTATTCAGATCCCACGCTCAGTACTCTACGCACGTATTCAGATCCCACGCTCAGCACTCTACGCACGTATTCAGATCCCACGCTCAGTACTCTACGCACGTATTCAGATCCCACGCTCAGCACTCTACGCACGTATTCAGATCCCACGCTCAGTACTTTACGCACGTATTCAGATCCCACGCTCAGCACTCTACGCACGTATTGAGATCCCACTTTCAGCACTCTACGCACGTATTCAGATCCCACGCTCAGTACTCTACGCACGTATTCAGATCCCACGCTCCGTATTCTACACGCATTCAGATCCCACGCTCAGTACTCTACGCACGTATTCAGATCCCACGCTCAGTACTCTACGCACGTATTCAGATCCCACGCTCCGTATTCTACACGTATTCAGATCCCACGCTCAGTACTCTACGTACGTATTCAGATCCAACGCTCAGTACTTTACGCACGTATTCAGATCCCACGCTCAGTACTTTACGCACGTATTCAGATCCCACGCTCAGCACTCTACGCACGTATTCAGATCCCACGCTCAGTACTTTACGCACGTATTCAGATCCCACGCTCAGTACTCTACGCACGTATTGAGATCCCACTTTCAGCACTCTACGCACGTATTCAGATCCCACGCTCAGTACTCTACGCACGTATTCAGATCCCACGCTCCGTATTCTACACGTATTCAGATCCCACGCTCAGTACTCTACGCACGTATTCAGATCCCACGCTCAGTACTCTACGCACGTATTCAGATCCCACGCTCCGTATTCTACACGTATTCAGATCCCACGCTCAGTACTCTACGTACGTATTCAGATCCAACGCTCAGTACTTTACGCACGTATTCAGATCCCACGCTCAGTACTTTACGCACGTATTCAGATCCCACGCTCAGCACTCTACGCACATATTCAGATCCCACGCTCAGTACTTTACGCACGTATTCAGATCCCACGCTCAGTACTCTACGCACGTATTGAGATCCCACTTTCAGCACTCTACGCACGTATTCAGATCCCACGCTCAGCACTCTACGCACGTATTCAGATCCCCCGCTCCGTATTCTACACGTATTCAGATCCCACGCTCAGTACTCTACGCACGTATTCAGAATTTATTAGAATGTTGTTAACATCTACTGAACATAAAATACATTGTTACAGTTGCTCAGATTGCACATGTTATATCATGTATACACAGCTGTCATCACTACTGATCAGGACTTAGACTAGCCCCTTAGATGGAGCAAGAGATACCGCAGAAAAACAAGTAACTCTGAGGTTCTCCGAGCTGGAGACGGACGTGTCTGCGTGAGTCCGTACTGTATATTGACTACGGCCAAACGTCCCTTCCTCGCCCAGTTCACTCACGGTAATTGTAGCCTCTAGTGTCCCCTTTGTGTACACAGATGTATCTCCCGTGTTTGAGCATGTGCAGAGTGGTGAGTGACTTGATGAATCAGGCCCACTGTATATTAGATCTACACTTTGTTGCAGTGTACACTCAACTAAAACATTGGGTCTTTGTATTATGGTTTCTAGATGTATTAATTATGACCAGATGTAAAATGACCAGATGTTACATAAGATCTAGGGTCATTACAGAAAGTAAAGCAATACAAGGAGGACATTTTCTCCTGGACAAACCATGTTACAATACAAGGGGTGCACAAGAGTTTATTATTTTGCACATAACGCAAATACTGGCTGTTTTTGCATGTAGCCAGACGCGGGCTGGCACAGTTCAGCCCGGGGGGCGCACAGGCGGCCGCATCACATGACAGGCGATGCGGCCGCGTCATTGATGACGTGGGCTGTGCGCTGACGCGGCCGCATCGCTTGCTGTGTAATGCAGCCGCAGGTAAAATAAAATAATATCATGCATCCCCTGGGGGGGCGGCCCGAACAGGGGTCAAACTGAGCGGCCCGGGGGGACGATGCCCCCCTGCCCCTGCATGTAGCGCACAGATACCTGATAGCTCTATTTTTACACTGAAATTTACAGTTGATCTAGGACATGTCCTACCCCAAATATACATCTGTCCCCACATTTTACATTTACCTCCCCCTTCCTTTGACAAGGTGCAAAGTTACTCCTATTTTTTGCTTTACTTTCCATAATGAATCAGGCCCTAGGTGTATATATGTACAATGACTAGAGGTTGTACTGTGTATTTATATGTAGTACTATGTCTAGAGAGTTATATAAGGTCTAAGTGTATGTATACAGTGTACAATGACTAGAGGTTGTACTGTGTATATATGTGTAGTACTATGCCTAGAGAGTTATATGAGGTCTAAGTGTATGTATACAGTGTACAATGACTAGAGGTTGTACTGTGTATATATGTATAGTACTATGCCTAGAGAATTATATGAGGTCTAAGTGTATGTATACAGTGTACAATGACTAGAGGTTGTACTGTGTATATATGTATAGTACTATGTCTATCAGTCGTGAGTCTAGATGTTACATAAGGTCTAGACGTATATATTTATATGGTGTACAATGACTAGAGGTTGTACTGTGTATTTGTGTGAGAGTTACACAAGGTCTAGGTGCACACACCGATCACCCACAACATTAAACCGCTGACAAGTGCAGTGAATAACATTGATTATTATATAATATAATAACATTATTATATAATATATTATATAATAACATATTATATTACAATGGCACCTGACAAGGGGTGGGATATATTAGGCAGCAGCTGAACAGTCAGTTCTTGAAGTTGATGTGTTGGAAGCAGGAAAAATGGGCAGCGTGAGGATCTGAGGGACTCTGACAAGGGGCAAATAGTGCCGTCTAGACGGCTGGGTCAGAGCATCTCCAAGACGGCCTCTCTTGTGGGGTGTTCCCGGTATGCAGGGGTTAGTACCTACCTAAAGTGGTCCAAGGAAGGACAACCGGTGACAGGGTGACGGGTGCACAAGCCTCATTGATGCAATGGGGAGTGAAGGCTAGGACTGGTCCAAACCCACAGAGATACTGTAGCACATATTGCTGTAAAGTTACTGCCGGCTATGATAGAAAGGTGTCAGATCACACAGAGCTCCGCAGGTTGCTGTGTATGGGGCTGCGGAGCCGCAGACCGGTCAGAGTGCCCATCCTGACCCCTGTATACTGCAGAAAGCACCTACAATGGGCACATGAGCACCAGAACTGGATCATGGAGCAATGGAAGAAGGTGGCCTGGTCTGATGAATCACGTTTTTTTTACATCATATGGACGGCCGGGTGAGTGTGCAGCTGGGGAAGAGATGGCACCAGGATTTACTATCATCATCATCACCATTTATTTATATAGCGCCACTAATTCCGCAGCGCTGTACAGAGAACTCACTCACATCAGTCCCTGCCCGATTGGGGCTTACAGTCTAAATTCCCTAACACACACACACCTATGGCTGGTATATTAGCATGTGGGCACCTATGGCTGGTCATTGTTAAGGCCACTCCCCAATGAGATTCCCATCCATCTAGCAGTTGGCACTATGGTATTGTGCACTTTATCAGTCAGTATGGGACAGGGTGGCAGTGGGTGGGGTATTAGTCTCTTGTGTTACGAACAGGGGCTGGCTAGGCTGGGGGGCATCTGCTCCCTGAACCGATCTCATAGTAAGCTACCTTTGGCTGGGTCACTGGGCTATCTGCATTTTTTTGCCAAGACTCACCCCTGGGCTAAAATTTGCCAGCCCCTGGTTAGGAATGGTACGACTGTGTGGATTCCTGTGGGGTTATCTTGCGGTTGGATTCTTTGTGTCTAGTATTTGTGTGGGCAACACGGTGGCTCAGTGGTTAGCACTTCTGCCTCACAGTGCTGGGGTCATGAGTTCAATTCCGGACCATGGCCTTATCTGTGTGGAGTTTGTATGTTCTCCCCGTGTTTGCGTGGGTTTCCTCCGGGTGCTCCGGTTTCCTCCCACACTCCAAAAACATACTGGTAGGTTAATTGGCTGCTATCAAATTGACCCTAGTCTGTCTCTGTGTGTGTGTGTGTGTATGTGTATGTTAGGGAATTTAGACTGTAAGCCTCAGTGGAGCAGAGACTGATATGAATGCGTTCTCTTTACAGCGCTGGGGGGTTTGTGGCGCTATATAAATAGATGGTGATGATGATAGTATATTTGGAGAGGTCCAGTGTGGTAGGTGTTGTGATGGATGGAGAAGAGATAAGATTTGCTGACACATCTCTGTATTACTCCATCTCCATGAGATCTACTAATGTGTATATACATCCTGCTGCAGTTGAAGGTAAAGATGCAATGTAGAACCAAAGCATTGACATGTTGTAATAACACACTTTTGAACATACAAGTCTTGTAAGTGCCATTCCCTCTGGAATATACCTATAGTGGCTGTCCACCTCTTATATTGACAGGTACATAGGGAATGTACCTGTCTTAATTATTGTAACCTCCTCCTCACTGGCCTCCTCCACTCCTGTCTCTCCCCCCTCCGCTCTATACTTAATGCGGCCGCAAGACTCATCTTCCTCTCACGCCGCTCCTCCTCTGCCTCCCCTCTCTGCCTGGCCTTACACTGGCTCTCCTTCCCCTACAGAATCCTTTTCAAACTCCTCACCACCACTTACAAGGCTCTCTCCAACTCTACTGCCCTTATATCTCTAACCTCCTCTCCATTCACACTCCTGCCTGCTCCCTGCGCTCGGCCAACGACCGCCGCCTCTCCTCCACCCTTATCACCTCTTCCCATTCCAGAATCCAAGACTTTTACCGTGCAGCCCCCCTTCTCTGGAACGGCCTCCATCGTTCCATACGTCTCTGTCCTACTCTGTGCTCCTTCAAACGTGCACTCAAAACTCACCTCTTCCTCAAAGCCTACCAACCATCTACTTAACCCCCATCTCCTCCCTTTAGCTCGTCCTCCCTTCTCTCCTCTTGCCTCAACTGGCTCCTCTTGTGCCTGGTCTGTTTACCCTCCCTTAGGATGTAAGCTTGTATGAGCAGGGCCCCCTCCCCTCCTGTCTCCTCACCTGTTCTTCTGCTCCGTCTTTACTGCATATGACTGGCCGGAGTTTCTGAAGTATTGGTACTTTTTGTTCATGGTTCTGTATGGTTTCACCCTGTATAGTCTACTGTTAGTACTGTGTGCGGCGCTGCGGAGACCTTGTGGCGCCTAACAAATAAATGATAATAATAATAATAATAATAATGTGAATATTCCAGGGACACGGATCATATTACGATTTGCATGTTACAATAGTTTGTTGCCCTATCTGAGTAAGATACGGCCACACAGTGCTGTTGTGTTTTCAGGAGAGTAAGCTGGAAACAAAGTGTTTGTGCATGTCACTGTATAGCCGAGTGTGACAGGATGGACCGCCTATGCCACCCTGTCTGTTGTTACTGGGAACCGGCTGGGCTTATTTTGCCACCGTTCCCTTTCGTTATCCCAAATGCCCCCTCTTGCCACAGGAGGGGCTTATAATGCTGTCACCACTGAACTGGTTTATGGTGCTCAGAACCACGTTCTTTCTGGGTAACTGTCACTGCTAGTGTACTCCTGTGCTGGTACACTTGGGCTGGTAACTCCGGACCTCTTACTATGGATCCAGGTTGCTGTGGATGGATCCTCCCTGGACTATCACACTGACCAGAGCTGCAGGTAGCAGGCAGAGCGGTGGTACTGGAAAAGCTTGGGTCCAAACCTCAGACAGCCAGAGAACGGATTAGATATTGGGTCTTATCTATAGATCACAGGAATAAAGCAATATTGAAGAAGTTGTCAAGCAGGTCTTGAAGCAAGATGTTTATTTGCTCACACTGGTTAGAGGTACCAGTGATCAGTTCAGATGAAAATCAGAAGAATATATTACATGCTCACACAGCTCACTTTTTATACAGTTCTGACATAACTCCTAGCATAGGAAAGCCAGCCCCTGGCTCCAACCCATCTAGAATATTCCCTCAGATCTCAGGATGTAATCTAATTTTGCATCTAATAATTGAACTTCCATATCAACTTGATTTCCATCAGATCTCAGGATGTAATCTAGTTTTGCCTCTAACACAATTTAACTTCCACATCCCCCTTCAGATGGTCTGTCTCCATTGTTTAGAGTTCCTGTCTGTCTAACAGCACCTGCACTCAGGTAACAGGCCCCCCTGTTGTGCATTCAAGTGTTGGTCACTCACATTGAATAGACTTAATTAGCCTTAATGAGGACACATCCTCTACACTACACAACAGACTTACAAATGCTTATCAGAAATCAATCTTATACCTTAGACATGAATGCTTTTCCTCGCACTAAGATATGCAAAAGGCTTTCAAAACAAAGACTTATTGTATCAGGTATACATCAGAAATAAGGTATTTCCTTTAGCAAGGGTAAACAGAAAAAACAACTTGTCTACCCTGGTATCAGAGATAACAATTTCCTATCTCACAATATACACAATATCAAAAATAAGTGCATGTGCAATTACATAAATAAGTGCCCTGCGCTATTTACTTCAAATACATTTTTACCAAAAGTTATTTAATAGTGATCCAGTCACACTGATTTTATTTGTTTTAGGACAAAACCATCTCCACACAAATATATTAAGTCAGCACCAAGATGACATTATGTGGAATGATCAGTCGTGTTTTCAGTTGTAAAATGCCACAGTAATAGAGGCAAAATGGTCAGATTCATACCATAATGTTTGTACAGTCCTTACTGCATATACCTTGGGTTACAGTTCACCTCCTTTTGGGTCTCCACTATCACCTCCTTCTGGGTCTCCACCATCACCTCCTGCTGGGTGTCCACAATCACCTCCTGCTGGGTGTCCACAATCACCTCCTGCTGGGTGTCCACAATCACCTCCTTCTGGGTCCCACCATCAAGTCCTTCTGGGTCTCCACCATCACCTCCTTCTGGGTCTCCACCATCACCAAGTGTCAGATGTGGGCACTAAAGCCTTGGTGACCAAGTTAGGACCCGGCTCATCTTAGCTCTTCATGCAGTGCCAGCCCCAACTCAGCAACCTGATGCACCAAAACATTTATCCTTCTTCAATTCCATTCTGGACCTACTTTCCCATTTAAATGACTAAACAGTACCCATGTGGTAAATATCTGTGAGAAGTCTGAAAGCTCACAGTTAAACGGATGCCACTCCTATGGGATTGATATGCTTGTCAGATTATTATCATTGATTTGTAAGGAACCATTGTAAAGAAACAGGCATGGTATATGGAACCAGTGTTACAACCCCTTAAACTAATCCATACCCGGACTGCACTTTTTAGCACTTCAGGGCTTAAATTCCACCTCCACAGGGAACACCCAGGAGTTGAGTGAATTAAGCTGTCATTGTTATTTCTGTTTGCTCCATATTGTCCACTAGTGAGCTATACCGACAGTCAGGAGCAGGACCCAGCAGGGGTCACCTGAGGAAAGACACCTGGGGAGGTAGGGGAGGGGTCTGGATAGTGTGAGAAGCCCACCAATCAAAACCTTTTGCAACTCCCCTGGGCAGGCAGTTCCCAAGGAGGGATTAAGAGGTGATAAGAGACTACCCTGGGAGCTGAACACGTATGTGACTGACTTTGGCCAAGAGGTGATGCTCTGCCAGAAAGGTGCTGCGGAACCTATCTTGGTGGGAGTAGGGTAGGTGTGAGGGTGTACCAGTGTGAGTAGTATAGGTGGCAGTACGGTAAGGGTGAGGGTGTACCAGTGTGAGAAGTATAGGTGGGAGTAGGGTAGGTGTGAGGAGTATAGGTGGCAGTACGGTAAGGGTGAGGGTGTACCAGTGTGAGTAGTATAGGTGGGAGTAGGGTAGGTGTGAGGGTGTACCAGTGTGAGTTGTATAGGTGGGAGTAGGGTAGGTGTGAGGGTGTACCAGTGTGAGTAGTATAGGTGGGAGTAGGGTAGGTGTGAGGGTGTACCAGTGTGAGTAGTATAGGTGGCAGTACGGTAAGGGTGAGGGTGTACCAGTGTGAGTAGTATAGGTGGGAGTAGGGTAGGTGTGAGGGTGTACCAGTGTGAGTTGTATAGCTGGGAGTAGGGTAGGTGTGAGGGTGTACCAGTGTGAGTAGTATAGGTGGGAGTAGGGTAGGTGTGAGGGTGTACCAGTGTGAGTTGTATATCTGGGAGTAGGGTAGGTGTGAGGGTGTACCAGTGTGAGTAGTATAGGTGGGAGTAGGGTAAGCGTGAGGGTGTACCGGTGTAAGTAGTATAGGTGGGAGTAGGGTAGGTGTGAGGGTGTACCAGTGTGAGTAGTATAGGTGGGAGTAGGGTAGGGGTGAGGGTGTACCAGTGTGAGTAGTATAGGTGGGAGTAGGGTAGGTGTGAGGGTGTACCAGTGTGAGTAGTATAGGTGGGAGTAGGGTAGGTGTGAGGGTGTACCAGTGTGAGTAGTATAGGTGGGAGTAGGGTAGGTGTGAGGGTGTACCAGTGTAAGTAGTATAGGTGGGAGTAGGGTAGGTGTGAGGGTGTACCAGTGTGAGTAGTATAGGTGGGAGTAGGATAGGTGTGAGGGTGTACCAGTGTGAGTAGTATAGGTGGGAGTAGGGTAGGTGTGAGGGTGTACCAGTGTGAGTAGTATAGGTGGGAGTAGGGTAGGTGTGAGGGTGTACCAGTGTGAGTAGTATAGGTGGGAGTAGGATAGGTGTGAGGGTGTACCAGTGTGAGTAGTATAGGTGGGAGTAGGGTAGGTGTGAGGGTGTACCAGTGTGAGAAGTATAGGTGGGAGTAGGGTAGGGGTGAGGGTGTACCAGTGTGAGAAGTATAGGTGGGAGTAGGGTAGGGGTGAGGGTGTACCAGTGTGAGTTGTATAGGTGGGAGTAGGGTAGGTGTGAGGGTGTACCAGTGTGAGTAGTATAGGAGGGAGTAGGGTAGGTGTGAGGGTGTACCAGTGTGAGTAGTATAGGTGGGAGTAGAGTAGATGTGAGGGTGTACCAGTGTGAGTAGTATAGGTGGGAGTAGGGTAGGTGTGAGGGTGTACCAGTGTGAGTAGTATAGGTGGGAGTAGAGTAGATGTGAGGGTGTACCAGTGTGAGTAGTATAGGTGGGAGTAGGGTAGGTGTGAGGGTGTACCAGTGTGAGAAGTATAGGTGGGAGTAGGGTAGGTGTGAGGGTGTACCAGTGTGAGTAGTATAGGTGGGAGTAGAGTAGATGTGAGGGTGTACCAGTGTGAGTAGTATAGGTGGGAGTAGGGTAGGTGTGAGGGTGTACCAGTGTGAGTAGTATAGGTGAGAGTAGGGTAGGTGTGAGGGTGTACCAGTGTGAGTTGTATAGGTGGGAGTAGGGTAGGTGTGAGGGTGTACCAGTGTGAGTAGTATAGGAGGGAGTAGGGTAGGTGTGAGGGTGTACCAGTGTGAGTAGTATAGGTGGGAGTAGGGTAGGTGTGAGGGTGTACCAGTGTGAGTAGTATAGGTGGGAGTAGGGTAGGTGTGAGGGTGTACCAGTGTGAGTAGTATAGGAGGGAGTAGGGTAGGTGTGAGGGTGTACCAGTGTGAGTAGTATAGGTGGGAGTAGGGTAGGTGTGAGGGTGCACCAGTGTGAGTAGTATAGGTGGGAGTAGGATAGGTGTGAGGGTGTACCGGTGTGAGTAGTATAGGTGGGAGTAGGGTAGGTGTGAGGGTGTACCAGTGTGAGTAGTATAGGTGGGAGGCACAGGTCTGAGGCACAGGTCTGAGGCAGCTGTAAGAGGGTGTGATGGACAGTATTTCAAGATGAGGTTTGAGATGTATGAAGGGCCGGTTCTGTTGAGGGTATTGAGAAACATAATTTGGGATTGATTTGAGCCCCTTGTATTGTAACATGGTTTGTTCAGGAGCAAACGTACTCCTTTTCTTTGCTTTGTTCTCCTTAATGACTCAGGTCCAATGACTTCAATGCATCTAAATATAGAATAGTTTAGTTGAAAATACAATTGTAACATATAATAATGAAACATATATCTTTAGGTTTAGGATATATTATTTCATTCCAGAATATTCATGGACTTTTATTCTTCTCTTGTTTAGTTCCTCCTTTGCCCACACTGAACCCTGGCCCATCGCTGGTAGAAGGAGAGGGCCAGACCTTGGCTGCCTCATGCACCGCGGAGGGGAACCCTGTTCCTAGCATGACCTGGGAGACCGAGGTGACTGGGACAAATACTACACGAACATTTACTCATTCCCGATCCGCCTCTGTGACCAGCGACTTTTATGTTGTACCAGCTCGCAGTATGAACGGAAAGCCCCTGACCTGCGTGGTATCTCACCCTGGGTTCCAGGAGGAGAAGAAAATCATACATGTGCTCAGAGTAAAATGTAAGTGACCGGAAGACAGGTGTGTTGTTACTTCCCTGTCGCAGGTAATACAGGTGTGTTGTTACTTACCTGTCGCAGGTAATACAGGTGTGTTGTTGTTACTTACCTGTCACAGGTAATACAGGTGTGTTGTTGTTACTTACCTGTCGCAGGTAATACAGGTGTGTTGTTGTTACTTACCTGTCACAGGTAATACAGGTGTGTTGTTGTTACTTACCTGTCGCAGGTAATACAGGTGTGTTGTTGTTACTTCCCTGTCGCAGGTAATACAGGTGTGTTGTTGTTACTTACCTGTCGCAGGTAATACAGGTGTGTTGTTGTTACTTACCTGTCGCAGGTAATACAGGTGTGTTGTTGTTACTTACCTGTCACAGGTAATACAGGTGTGTTGTTGTTACTTACCTGTCGCAGGTAATACAGGTGTGTTGTTGTTACTTACCTGTCACAGGTAATACAGGTGTGTTGTTGTTACTTACCTGTCGCAGGTAATACAGGTGTGTTGTTACTTACCTGTCACAGGTAATACAGGTGTGTTGTTGTTACTTACCTGTCGCAGGTAATACAGGTGTGTTGTTGTTACTTACCTGTCGCAGGTAATACAGGTGTGTTGTTGTTACTTACCTGTCGCAGGTAATACAGGTGTGTTGTTGTTACTTACCTGTCGCAGGTAATACAGGTGTGTTGTTGTTACTTACCTGTCACAGGTAATACAGGTGTGTTGTTGTTACTTACCTGTCGCAGGTAATACAGGTGTGTTGTTACTTACCTGTCACAGGTAATACAGGTGTGTTGTTGTTACTTACCTGTCGCAGGTAATACAGGTGTGTTGTTGTTACTTACCTGTCGCAGGTAATACAGGTGTGTTGTTGTTACTTACCTGTCGCAGGTAATACAGGTGTGTTGTTGTTACTTACCTGTCGCAGGTAATACAGGTGTGTTGTTGTTACTTACCTGTCACAGGTAATACAGGTGTGTTGTTGTTACTTACCTGTCGCAGGTAATACAGGTGTGTTGTTACTTACCTGTCGCAGGTAATACAGGTGTGTTGTTACTTACCTGTCGCAGGTAATACAGGTGTGTTGTTGTTACTTACCTGTCGCAGGTAATACAGGTGTGTTGTTGTTACTTACCTGTCGCAGGTAATACAGTTGTGTTGTTACTTACCTGTCACAGGTAATACAGGTGTGTTGTTACTTACCTGTCACAGGTAATACAGGTGTGTTGTTACTTACCTGTCGCAGGTAATACAGGTGTGTTGTTGTTACTTACCTGTCGCAGGTAATACAGGTGTGTTGTTGTTACTTACCTGTCGCAGGTAATACAGTTGTGTTGTTGTTACTTACCTGTCACAGGTAATACAGGTGTGTTGTTGTTACTTACCTGTCACAGGTAATACAGGTGTGTTGTTACTTACCTGTCGCAGGTAATACAGGTGTGTTGTTACTTACCTGTCGCAGGTAATACAGGTGTGTTGTTACTTACCTGTCGCAGGTAATACAGTTGTGTTGTTACTTACCTGTCGCAGGTAATACAGTTATGTTGTTACTTACCTGTCGCAGGTAATACAGTTGTGTTGTTACTTACCTGTCACAGGTAATACAGTTGTGTTGTTACTTACCTGTCGCAGGTAATACAGTTGTGTTGTTACTTACCTGTCGCAGGTAATACAGTTGTGTTGTTACTTTCCTGTCGCAGGTAATACAGTTGTGTTGTTACTTACCTGTCGCAGGTAATACAGGTGTGTTGTTACTTACCTGTCACAGGTAATACAGTTGTGTTGTTACTTACCTGTCGCAGGTAATACAGGTGTGTTGTTACTTACCTATCGCAGGTAATACAGTTGTGTTGTTACTTACCTGTCACAGGTAATACAGTTGTGTTGTTACTTACCTGTCACAGGTAATACAGTTGTGTTGTTACTTACCTGTCACAGGTAATACAGGTGTGTTGTTACTTACCTGTCACAGGTAATACAGTTGTGTTGTTACTTACCTGTCACAGGTAATACAGTTGTGTTGTTACTTACCTGTCACAGGTAATATAGTTGTGTTGTTACTTACCTGTCACAGGTAATACAGGTGTATTGTAACTTACCTGTTGTGGTTAATGAAGGTGTGTTGTTACTTACCTGTTGTGGTTAATGAAGGTGTGCTGTTATATACCTGTCATAGGTAATAAAGCTGTGTCATCCACAGATCTGGCGGACGTATCCATAGCAGGGCATGAAGACTGGTTTGTTGGGAAAGAGGAAGCGTCTTTGGAGTGTCTCTGTGATGGGAATCCTGCCCCAGTATATAAGTGGTCCAAGTAAGTCTGTATAGTATTATAATATTATACTGTATATTATATAGATACGTCATCTCGTTATCTCATATATTCAACCATGTACCAATGGGCATAGTGAGGGCAAAGCCAAACAGCGATACCCTGATACCCCATTGACACAGGAAACGATAGGGACCATAGACCTGTCATGTCTCTATTATATTTATATATTATTAGGTTTGTTTATCGTATTACATATACTGGTTTGTTTGCTCGGTAACACAGGACATATATGTGTTGTGTAAAAGAAATGTCCAAACAACATCCCAAGGAAAATCTGGGATAATTCCACTTGTTCTAAATATCGTCTCTCTACAAAGCGAAGTCTCTTCACCACCAGACAATCTCAGGACTAGTTCTGAGTTTCTCCATTTTCCATCCAGTTTATTTAAATAACCTATAAGTAGTATTGATTTACCAGCACTTATCTCAATGAAAAAATACTTTATTGGTGCAATTTAACAAAAATATATCAGCGGGACAGCTGAGCCTTACTCAGGTTGGGCCTTTCAGTTCCACAAATGCAAAAAAATGAAAACAGGAAGAAAGTTAAAAATAGGTAAAAAAAAGTATTTTAAAACCTTTACGCACATTAAAAAAATGCTTTAATGAAAGAAAAGTGTTGCTGTGAAAAGTAACAAAGAGATGAAAGAAACATCTGATCCTGGGATGAGGCTGAATCTGCTGATTCATCCAGAAACTCGTCTGGTACAGGAGTCAAGTCGTCACATGTATGAGTTACATGATGTGTTAATGTCAGAGGGTTTGTGTACAATATTTCTGGGCCTTTGGAATGAGGTGGATTGCGCACAATAGGCCTATAACTGCTATATGGTCCACTCTACGCATTTCAAGGTGCCACCGACTCTTCACTACGGAGGCCTCAGCAAAGTACAACATGCAGAGCAGGGTGCACTGTGAAAGTGTCACCAATGACCACCCTCTCACCATTTTATCAAGACCATCTTACCCCTAAATATGTGTCCACCCCTTATTATTATTTTAATATGCTTACTTTGCATAACAACATCTCATATTTTAAAGTGCTCCACAAAATGACTCTGCACCAGCAGAGAACTCCCATCAGCCTGTGCAAATTTCTGCTCCTCCTCAAAAGCCATCATCATGCCCTACAAAACCACCACTTTGGGGTCTCCAGACATACTAAGGAATATGTTCTCTGCTTAGTGCTACTTAGACAAGGGGGGGATGGGGTGACGGTTAGTAAATCGCTCTTGGAGAAATATGCTCGCCGACAGATGGGTCTACTTATTTATACAGATATAGATTCCATCTCTGCTGCACTAAGCTTAGCAGTGACAAGTCTCAGGTTCCCAGTCAGGTCCGGACAAACCCAGCACTCTGACAAACCATCAAGTTTGTGGGAAAAAGCCAACCTGGAGTTTCTGGCTGGACCAGTTCATGATGTCAGAGCTCACACCTCTTCCTACGAGCTGGTGCTTGTGTACGAGAGTCACATTACTCTACACACAACACAGAATAACCCTTTCATTCCTCCACACCTGGGGATCAGAGTAGACTGCTTGTGGTCCCTCACAAAACTCTTGGGGCTCTGTACTCTGTAGTTTGTGGGTGGTAGCGACCTAAGGGAAGAGTGGACACTGGGACTGTTATCGTTGTAATGAGAACACTTTACTTAAAACTTAAGACAACAATAGAATAAGGAATGAAGTCCAGTCCTGTCAGCTTCTGCCCTACACAGCCAACGTACTAACTCTATATGCCAAGACCATGTGAATAGGTGCTGTATGACATACATCGGACGACATACAACATGCATCTCCTCATCTAGTCTTTGGAATATATTTTTCAGATATTGAAAGATTAAACTAAGACACAACATGAAATTATGTTTGTCAAGTCCATTAATGAGGCAATCATGTCTTTTTGGTTGTCAAATATAATAATTCCATTCTACAAATTATCCCCACTAATTCTATTCATCCGGGGACATTATAAAACACTGAGTTGGCTGAACCAATGTTCCTGGGAATATTCCGCTAGGAAGCAGTTAACACAATGAGGAACAACGTTTCCTAGGCTGCAACTGTTAATAATATAGACATATTTTGTCAGTAGTTGCAGGTTAAATATTTCCTGTGTTTTCTTCTAGGGTTAATGTAACTCTGCCCAAAGACGTGAAGTTTGAAGGGAACAGACTGATATTTGGGAGCCCCCTCAGCCTGGAGGACGCTGGTGTATACATCTGTCATGCAGCGAATGATGTCAACAGTAGACGAGCCAGAATCAGCATCGCCATCTCAGGTAGGACGCTGTAGTATTCCTCACAGTATAGAAATATTATATATCTAACACTTCTCACCCTTCCCTGAATGGTTCCTCACATTAGAGGCTAACACACAGAATCTCGCAGGGAGATCTGAGCCACTGTTCCAGCAGCTGCTGATATTTACACCATTCTAGGGCCAGGGTGTAAATAGGTCCAGCAATGAATGGGTAAAACATTGTTAATGGCCAGTAGTTGCTCTGAGATTTCAAAAATCTATTTTCATTTCCCACTTCCGATAATCCTACTTAATAAAAGATACAGGTCACATGAGCAGACAAGTTGAAGGTTTACGGTAGAGGATGGATGAGACAGAGGCTGGCTCTGTGCTGACCTCCCACCAAACCAAGTATGGAAGGGCTGTCATCTGTAGCTCTCATTGAACAAGGTGCGGTCAGGGTGGAACCACAACTTCAAAGAGAAATGGTAGAAAAATGACATTTAAATTCCAATCATTATCCGCCTTCCGTCCTTAGAAATCTCTTGGTAAATGCCTTCAGTGTTCAAGAACCATCCCTAAATCAGGAAAATTAGTGGAATATAACAAAATCCAGACGGACCCTTTAGGATATTTGTAGTCATATTTCAGGCCCCTTAATGCAGGATATTGATTATGTATGACACAAAGTCTTCAGGGCAAACCCAGTCCAGTAATTAGTCACTCATGATGGGTGTAACCTATAACAAGAGGTGGTGGAGAAAAGAAAGACAACATCTCCACCAGATTTCTGTGCTGAATAGTCCCAGCAACGTGCAAGTGACAATAACAGCGAGGTGTGACATTACTATGACAGTAATTAGACAAATCACTGGTACGATAATATAACCTTAGCCACAAAAGACCGGAGAGGAAGACACATTAATTGATGGAATGTAAATGACGGAGTAGCCTGGAATTTCCAGCTGAGAATGATGTAGATAATATAGGTGACAAGTCCTTTCTTTCAGTGTTATGCCCATATGTCCATCACCGGAGCTCTTCTCCAGGTAGAACTGGTTCAATGCTCATGAGATGTCACCTACATTGTACAGGAGAACATCATGTAGATGGTGGTGCAGGCTGAATATGCAGCTGAGAATGATGTAGATAATATAGGTGACAAGTCCTTTCTTTCAGTGTTATGCCCATATGTCCATCACCAGAGCTCCTCTCCAGGTAGAACTGGTTCAATGCTCATGAGATGTCACCTACATTGTACAGGAGAACATCATGTAGATGGTGGTGCAGGCTGGATATGCAGCTGAGAATGATGTAGATGCTGTAGGTGACAAGTCCTTTCTTTCAGTGATATGCCCATATGTCCATCACCAGAGCTCTTCTCCAGGTAGAACCGGCTCAGAGTTCATGAGATGTCACGTACATTGTCCCAGAGAGGATCAGGTATCACCTTGGCCTCCTAAATGCTTTTCCACATGAATAAAACCACATTTAGGACCTGTCTTTCCTGAGGTATTATCTGGCATTGTTGTATATACAACATAAACGTGTGACTTATAACAATGATTATCTCCACGCATCTGTCTTCTGATATCTAAACAGCCTTGAACCCTTGGAAAAGGAGGAAGTTACATTCCTGTGAGGTTCTGTGTTCATGAAGGGAAGTACAGGGACAGTTGTCAGACTGTCATCATTAAGGGGGAACATGAGTTAGGGTCCTTTCGTTTATAGAAAGTCCCACCATGTTGAGAGACTCCACCTCTTGTGCTGTACAAAATAATGTTTTAGTAACAGTTTCACATTGTTCTTTCCTTCTTTAACAGTGAGTGAACCTAGGAAGGTTGATGTGGTATCAATCTCATTGGTGTCTGTGGCTGTAGTGACCGCCATCCTACTGGTTCTTCTGGTGATAATTGTAGTCCTAGTGAACCGCCATCACAAGAGAAAGACAAAGAGGCTCTCAGAGAAAATGTAAGTTCCATTAAGAGAGAGGTGGGATATTTGACTTAATAAGTTGTTTATCATTTATATGGAATAATCTACTTTCAAGTGTAAATTATCAGACTATTACGAGTCATCGAGGAGCTCCATGACCATATAAAGGTATGAGGTGGTAGGCCAGGTAACGGAAATCCGAGGTGCCTTATAATATCCGTATAACTTGCAGGATTTGCAGAGCAGCACCAAAATTATATTTTATTTTTTAGGGGGAGAATAAGTGCGATAAAGGGGTTGAGAGAGCACATTTTTAGAGGTGTTTCTTGTTGGGCAGAGGGGCACGCAGGCCCTTTCCACTCCGGAAAAGGATTTTAACTTTGAACCCACTCAAGCTGGAGGTCGCCCGGCTTCATCCGGTACATTCCAGGTGTAGCTTTACAGGGCATTTCTGTTGGCTTAATGTTAAACAGGGCTTCACAAAGTGCCCATTCTCAGGATTTATTTATTTAACTCATGGTTGGTGGAGGCACCCAGAACAGAGTAGGGGCACCTTGAAGTGCACCAGGGGAAACATCCAGATTAATCAGTAAACCAAGGTACTTCTTGCTGTGCATCGAGTGCTTCTTAAGTGCCCTCCAGTGATTATACTATAACATAATAGACTGTTCACGTGTCCTCTTGTTGTAGTAAACAGGGTATTTTGTTTTATAAATGACAGACGTGTTTCGGTTTTGGGATCTTTTTCTATATCCTTGATCACATTTCTAGATAATATCATTGACCCTGAAGAAGACATTTCCCACAGGACCACCAACCAAGAGATCTCTGAGGGTTTGATAGTTCTGTGATGCCACCTTAGATGGACTCATAATCATCACCTACACGGTGACCAGGAACAGATGTTCCTAGTCTAATCCATGCTGGAAAATCACTGTAATTTGCTGGGTAAATAGAAATATTTCAATGTAGCTAAATACTGTATTTCAGTGAGGAGTTGTCCACCTTATCGAGACAGACGTCACGTCGGAGACTAAACTCCACCACGGCTAGCACCGACACCAGGATGCAGGTAAGGACACAATGATTTATTTGCAGGATAATGACATGTGATACATATACAGACTAATGGTTTCATCTCTTATATTTCACCTATGCAGTTAGAGGAAAGCATAAGAGGGGGACATCACCCCGACAGTCTGAGGGACCCAAGTATCAGCTCAATGATGGTAAGAAGACGCTGACCACATGTCATCTACACACCACACGTCTGTCTAATGATATCAACATCATGCATGTTAAAAAATTCACTGTAGTATATCTCCCCCCTAGTATAAATGAAAACTGAAATTACTGTGTATGTACACTAGGGGGAGATATACCACAAGCAAAAGACTCACTAGCAAATCTGCTGGTTACAAAATACAGATTTAAACCTGCCAAATTATGATATACATATAAATCTACTTGTTGTAATATACGCTGCACCTAAAAATGTACATTATCTATTGTTTTACATCAGTGAAGGAACTACCACTGCACTGGAACTAGTGAGCACCGTGGCCCATGGAGATAGTGGGGCCCACTGCACAGAGAACTAGTGAGCACCGTGGCCCATGGAGATAGTGGGGCCCACTGCACAGGGAACTAGTGAGCACCTGGGCCCTTGGAGATAGTGGGGCCCACTGCACAGGGAACTAATGAGCACCTGGGCCCTTGGAGATAGTGGGGCCCACTGCACAGGGAACTAGTGAGCACCGAGGCCCATGGAGATAGTGGGGCCCACTGCACAGGGAACTAGTGAGCACCATCGCCCTTGGAGATAGTGGGGCCCACTGCACAGAGAACTAGTGAGCACCAAGGCCCATGGAGATAATGGGGCCCACTGCACGGGGAACTAGTGAGCACAGAGGCCCATGGAGATAGTGGGGCCCACTGCATGGGGAACTAGTGAGCACCGTGGCCCATGGAAATAGTGGGGCCCACTGCACGGGGAACTAGTGAGCACCGGGGCCCATGGAGATAGTGGGGCTCACTGCATGGGGAACTAGTGAGCACCACGGCCCATGGAGATAGTGGAGCCCACTGCACAGGGAACTAGTGAGCACCGTGGCCCATGGAGATAGTGGGGCCCACTGCACGGGGATCTAGTGAGCACCGTGGCCCATGGAGATAGTGGGGCCCACTGCACGGGGATCTAGTGAGCACCATGGCCCATGGAGATAGTGGGGCCCACTGCACAGGGAACTAGTGAGCTGTGGGTTCTGGATCCCTTCTCCCAATTTCCCTGCAGCGGGGCCCACAACTCCCTAGTTCCGCCTCTGCTATATTACGTAGCGCTATACGGAGGATACTGAATCATTGGAGCTTACAGTCTAAATTCCCTACAATGCACGCACTCACACACAAGGGTCCATCAATATGTTTTGGGACAGTGGGAGGAATCTGAATTTGTGTAATTTATGCTCACGGACATTTGCGTTTCCCGGCAGGGAGAAGAAGCGGACCGACGCAGTTATTCCACGCTGACAACGGTACGGGAAACTGAGACGCAGACTGAGCTCCTATCTACCGTCCCAGATGAAGAGGTGAAGGAGGAGAGTGATGAGGAACAGGAGGAAGATCTGGAAGAGAAAGTGCTGGAACAGAGCGAGCGGGATAGTTCTGGAGTCATGGAGAATCAGCCGTTCATCAAGCAGGGAATGACTCACTTTTATCAGGAGAACGGGACATTGAGAGCCAAACCCAGCACTAATGGGATCTATATTAATGGTAGAGGACACCTGGTATAACTAGGACTACAAAGACTCATCATACTGTGGACAAAAAGTGGCCAATCTTCTACCTTGTATTTCTTTGCCGAAAAGATGAGATATTAAATCCTGTTACATAACGTCATTATTCCCTGATGAACTGGACAGCGAGCGTCTCAGATCTTAGGATCTCACTTAACGAGGACAGGCTCCGAATCTCTTTGTCGCTCTGCAATGTTCATCCAAAGTCCTGCATTGCATTCAGTATTATTAGTGTTGTCTGTGCTACAAGAGACATAACAGTCTGGGATGGACAAAGCACAAGAATACACATTGCTTGTAAAGCTTTGCAGCTGGACCCTCTTCATGGGAGCAGTTTGGATATAACTACATTCCTCAGTAATAGCAGCATAGACCCCAGCGTAGTCTGACTGTCTCCTTGCGGATGGATACAACTCCGGATCACTCTCTACATTGCACTGACCGCTCTATACTTGGGGTGAACACGCTGATAGTTCTCATGCACTAAGGATTGTGGGGCCCCAGGACTTAGGGCCCATATAAATGAATGTGTCTTGCTGTAGAGCGATGCGTTTTGGAGCAACTTTTCCTTCCTCAGCTCTGAGTAACTTATTTATTGATGTAATAAATAAGTCTGGTGTGGGATGAGATAACAAATGTGATCTCATTATTATGCTGGGAGGGGAGGACACTACTTGGATGGACACTTGTGTTTTCTCCATGTGCTGTGTGCAGGTACTCACCCTTTGTCTTATGAATGAGAACTATTTCTACATTTTAATTGTAATATAATGTGGGTAAATGGATTGTTTTTCTTATTGGTCATTATTAGAAAAAAGTTAAATGTTCTTTTCTACATATTACTGTCCTCCATTACACATTATATGGAACAATCAGACACAACTAAAACGTTGCGGAGCCGCCTGATGAGTCGTTAGATGTCTTTCATAGATTTCTAGATGTGCAATAAAATCTGTAATAAACCTCTTTATGTTGAGACGATGGAAGCGATGTCTATTGTAAGGAAGGGAGATAAAGGCCAATTAGAAAAATATCCCAATTTACCATCATGGTATAACCCACAAAGCCCCGTTTCTGAGACGCAGAACTCTGTGACGGAGCTGACAGAGACTAAGAACTTACTGCTCCACAACCAACCCGTAACCGTATAGTGATTTGCACTGGAGATATGAGCACTAATTATAGGGATCAGGCAGGGATAGGCAAACAGGAGTAAATCAGATTACCGTTGCCGCACATGCATTTACAGAACGAGACTGCAGCGTTGGGGGTGGAGCTGGCGTCGGGTGCGGGCAGCTAGGAAGATGTTCTTTGTAACACATGGCGTAGGCACAGCATTCCACCTGGCTTTGTCCACCTTGATGCGCGGTAGGCAGGCCATCCATACACTGCGCTATGCGTGTGCTTTGTAAATCAGCTCCAGAAGAGACATTAGGGGGATACATTATAGGACAGGGATACAGTGAGCGTGACAGCGGCAGACCCTCATTGATAGGTGGACAGGCCTTACAGATCAGGGATAAATGTCTCATATTTATATGTACTGTATATATTTTATACTGCTGTATTTATATTGAGGGGCGGGGTCTTTTCTTCTTCATTGCAGGGACAATTCTTGTACAAAGCTGATTGTTACTTGAAGTTCAATGATTGTAAATCACAAATATTTGGGATGTGAATTCACGTTGTGTCTAAATGGTCTCATCATTTTCACGTATATGGCAGTGTGCAGCAACAACAGCTAACATAACCGAATGGGTTACATGCTACAGCTACAGGGCCAAACACTAACTGCTAATAGGTTTAGGGAGCCACACACTAACTGGCAGGAAGGGTAGGGGGCCACTCACCAACTGGCAGGAAGGGTAGGGGGCCACACACTAACTGGCAGGAGGGTTAGAGGGCCACACACTAACTGGCAGGAGGGGTAAGGGGCCACACACCAACTGACATGAGGGGTAGGGGGCCACACACTAACTGGCAGGAGGGGTAAGGGGCCACACACCAACTGACATGAGGGGTAGGGGGCCACAGGAGGGGTAGGGGGCCACTGGCAGGAGGGGTAGGGGGGTCACACACTAACTGACAGAAGACATAGGGGGCCACACACTAACTGGAATAACAAGTATGAGGCCACACACTAACTGGCAGGAGAGGTAGGGGGCCACACACAAACTGGCAGGAGGGGTAGGGGGCCACACACAAACTGGCAGGAGGGGTAGGGGGCCACACACTAACTGACAGAAGACATAGGGGGGCACACATAAAGTGGCAGGAGTGGTAAGGGGCCACACACTAATTGGAATAACAAGTAGGGGGCCACACACTAACTACCATGAGAGGTAGGGGGCCACACACTAATGGGCAGTGGTGGTAAGAGACACACACTAACTGGACTAACAAGTATGGTGTCACACATTAACTGCCATCAGGAGAACAGGCTAACTGAGGTAAGGGATTTGCCCCTACCTGGAATTAGAGGTGAGGGGCAATATAACAACTGGCATAAGAAGTTAGAGGCTGTACGCTAACTGGAATGAGTAGGAAGAAAGTCACATGATTTAAATGAAATCAGAAAGATTGGGGTCACTTATGTTAATGAAAAATGAAAGCGAAGTAGAATTGGGGCCACTACAGAATCACCGCACTGGGTTCTTCAAATACCAAATTTCACCACTGGGGGCAGCATTGTAAAACCAACATATAGCCTAGACTGCGAACACGTAATATCCCCTAAATGTGCGTGAACTTTAGTAAATAAACTTATTTTACACACGATAAACTGAAACAACTGTTGGAACTTCTGTACAGAACACAAGACCTACAGAATGGGTCTAAACCCCCTTTAAACCTGCTCCTTGTGATATGTGGGACAATGGGAATATTAGACAGGATACGGAAAGTGTGGCCCAGGTGGGGCTCTATATGGCGGAGCTGATGGATAGAGACGTTGGTGATAGTAACTCAGGGAAATAACCACAGCAGACAATGACCAGGCCCAGATTGTCAATGTGCCCCCAGATATTTATAATAGATTCTTCTGAGATAAGATATGTGGGTGACCCAACTCACCCCCCCCCCCCCCCCCAAACAGAAATACAGGTACAAATATGAAGAAAAGTCTAAAAGATATTGAATTACAGCTGCAATTTGTAACTTAATGGACGAGCTGTCCCGCCTGCAGTTCTGCTACGTAAAGCCCAGACCTAATAAACCCAGAATAACAAATACCCATCACACCCACCGGCCACGTCTATGTAAGTGTGAGAGAAACATAAAAAGGGTCAGGCTCACTAAGGACCTGGGTGGTTCCTCCCACGTGACCCATTCTCCATTCATGATAACCTGTAGAGGGACCTGATAACCTGCTCTTCCGTACGCAATGTGAAAATGTTCTGTGGTTTGGGTGATGCTGTGAGCAGGATGTGGCTTTCAAGACAGTAGCTCAGGCTTCCTCTAAAACTCAGATCACTGAATTCAACGCCGAAAAGGGGCAGGAGCTTGGTGCAATGCTTCCACGTCAAGGGTGGTAATCATTTCTGGAACAAGGCTGCTTCCTCTAGCAGAACCACTTCCGTTACATAGAACATTTTGCTGTCTAATTTGCAGCAAAGAAGGTGCATCATTGTAACAGGTGTAAGCTATGGACCACACGGCTTTCTCGTGGACTCACTGAATCAATGAGAGGACAACACACTGAAGACCCAGAAGACTCGGTCCTGCAGCAATGTCGTTAGCAATGAAGGCCAGGCAGAAGGTGAAGAAGAAAACCGTCAAGGACAAAATATTTGGGTGTAATTTGATGGAACATCTGCAGTTGTCAGGGCAAGAAGGTAAGTTACTGATACACGACGTAGCCTCAGGTTATAGTCGTGTCCATGTGTAATATAATGAGGGCAGGGATCAGGCCATCAGTCTGTAATATCCGGCAGTGCTACCATCAGCAGTGGTGTGAGCTGGATACTGCCGGCATGGTCTATACATGGTCTATATATATATATATTGTATGATCCGATGGTCTATGACAGTGGTATAAATAGATTGTACAGGACTATGATTGACCATGGGAAGTTTGTGCGTCTTACAGAAGTGGAGGAACACTTATGTCATCATGTGTGATGACATCATACGTAGCTGCTGAGAGTATAATAACGCCGTCTAGTAGAGTGTAATCACCATATAACCACACGTGTGTTACATGGACAGATCAGATCTGGAATGTAGTGTCCTAGATCACTGTTACATTGGGCTTATATCCCCCCTAACATCACCCTTCGTCAATTACTAATGACTGCCAGGACCTCAGCATATGGCCCCAGCCATGGAGAGGGGAATATCCCTAATATCTATAGCTGGGTCCAGGAAAGCAGGTAAATCAGCTTTAAATTCAGAATATGTTTCTTATAGTTAATTTATTGTTGCATATAAATGAAGTGTTATTGTTATAATGAACAAAGCCTATATAGGAACTAAGCAGTAATATATGAATACAATTACATTGGCCATACACAATAATCATAGAAAACCTGGAAGTAGGGATACATTCAAATGGTAGGCTAGGATTTATCTGAAATGCCAAAAGCAGTAACAAAGGATAAATAATAAACATAATATCACCCACCATTTGCATATTATTAGCAGCCGGATAAGTTAGAAAATCATATTTTTTGTTTGTGAACTTAATAAATTCACACAGAACTCAGGATTCATATTTGGTTGAACATGAACCGAGATAACTGATTCAGCTTAATACATCCTGGTAAATATTTGCCCTCTACTAGAGCTGGCCTTATACACCTGGTGCCCTCTCTCATCCCTCTACAGCAGGGGTAGGTAACCTGCGGCTCCCCAGGTGTTGTGAAACTACAAATCCCAGCATGCCTTGCCACCTATCTGCTGGTTATCTACTGGCAAAGCATGCTGGGACTTGTAGTTTCACAATACCTGGAGAGCCGCAGGTTGCCTACCCCTGCTCTACAGCAACATTGATCATGTGTCATTCTATCACTGCTGATTAATGAGCAAACACACTATCATTTATTAAAGAAAAATAGCTGCAATCCAGGAGAGCAGGACAAGGAGTGTGTAGCTGGGGGACAGGAGAGCAGGACAAGGAGTGTAGCTGGGGTACAGGAGAGCAGGACAAGGAGTGTGTAGCTGGGGGACAGGAGAGCAGGACAAGGAGTGTAGCTGGAGGACAGGAGAGCAGGACAAGGAGTGTGTAGCTGGGGGACAGGAGAGCAGGACAAGGAGTGTGTAGCTGGGGGACAGGAGAGCAGGACAAGGAGTGTAGCTGGAGGACAGGAGAGCAGGACAAGGAGTGTGTAGCTGGGGCATAGGAGAGCAGGACAAGGAGTGTGTAGCTGGGGGACAGGAGAGCAGGACAAGGAGTTTGTAGCTGGAGGATAGGAGAGCAGGACAAGGAGTGTGTAGCTGGAGGACAGGAGAGCAGGACAAGGAGTGTAGCTGGGGGACAGGAGAGCAGGACAAGGAGTGTAGCTGGGGGACAGGAGAGCAGGACAAGGAGTGTGTAGCTGGGGTACAGGAGAGCAGGACAAGGAGTGTAGCTGGGGCATAGGATAGCAGGACAAGGAGTGTAGCTGGAGGACAGGAGAGCAGGACAAGGAGTGTGTAGCTGGGGCATAGGAGAGCAGGACAAGGAGTGTAGCTGGAGGACAGGAGAGCAGGACAAGGAGTGTGTAGCTGGGGCATAGGAGAGCAGGACAAGGAGTGTGTAGCTGGGGCATAGGAGAGCAGGACAAGGAGTGTAGCTGGAGGACAGGAGAGCAGGACAAGGAGTGTGTAGCTGGGGGACAGGAGAGCAGGACAAGGAGTGTAGCTGGAGGACAGGAGAGCAGGACAAGGAGTGTGTAGCTGGGGACAGGAGAGCAGGACAAGGAGTGTGCAGCTGTAGGCCAAGATGCAGGACAAGGAGTGTGTAGCTGAGGGACAGGAGAGCAGGACAAGGAGTGTGTAGCTGGGGAACAGGAGAGCAGGACAAGGAGTGTGTAGCTGGGGCATAGGAGAGCAGGACAAGGAGTGTAGCTGGAGGACAGGAGAGCAGGACAAGGAGTGTGTAGCTGGGGCATAGGAGAGCAGGACAAGGAGTGTAGCTGGAGGACAGGAGAGCAGGACAAGGAGTGTGTAGCTGGGGGACAGGAGAGCAGGACAAGGAGTGTAGCTGGAGGACAAGAGAGCAGGACAAGGAGTGTGTAGCTGGGGGACAGGAGAGCAGGACAAGGAGTGTGTAGCTGGGGAACAGGAGAGCAGGACAAGGAGTGTGTAGCTGGGGCATAGGAGAGCAGGACAAGGAGTGTAGCTGGAGGACAGGAGAGCAGGACAAGGAGTGTATAGCTGGGGGACAGGAGAGCAGGACAAGGAGTGTGTAGCTGGAGGACAGGAGAGCAGGACAAGGAGTGTGTAGCTGGGGACAGGAGAGCAGGACAAGGAGTGTGCAGCTGTAGGCCAAGATGCAGGACAAGGAGTGTGTAGCTGAGGGACAGGAGAGCAGGACAAAGAGTGTGCAGCTGGGGACAGGAGAGCAGGACAAGGAGTGTGCAGCTGTAGGCCAAGATGCAGGACAAGGAGTGTGTAGCTGAGGGACAGGAGAGCAGGACAAAGAGTGTGCAGCTGTAGGCCAAGATGCAGGACAAGGAGTGTGTAACTGGGGGACAGAACAGGACTAGAAGTGTGTAGCTGTAGGCCAGAAGAGCAAGACAATGGGTGTGTAGCTGGGGGGACAGGAGAACAAAACTAGAAGTGTAGCTGTAGGCCAGGAGAGCAGGACAGGTAGTGTATACCTGGGAGACAAAAGAGCAAGACTATGAGTGTGTAACTAGGGGACAGAATACCAGGCCTACGAGTGTGTAACTGGGGGCAGGAGAGCAGGACTAGAAGTGTTGCTGCAGGCCAGGAGAGCAGGATAGGTAGTGTGTAGCTGGAAGACAAAAGAGCACGACTAGAAGTGTAGCTGCAGGAAAGCAGAACTGGTAGTGTTGCTGCAGGACTAGGAATGTATAGCTGGTGGAAAGGAGATCAGGTCTAAGAGTGTAGATACAAGCCAGGAGAGCAGAACTAGGAGTGTGTAGCTGGGAGACAAAATAGCAAGACTATGAGTGTGTAGGTGCAGGCCAAGATGTAGGCCAAGGGGTGTGTAGCTGGGAGACAGGAGAACAGGACTAGAAGTGTATAACTGCAAGCCAGGAGAGCAGGACAGGTAGTGTATAGCTGGGAAACAAAAGAGCAGGAATATGAATGTGTAGCTGGGGGACAGGAGAGCAAGACAAGGAGTGTAGCTGCAGGCCAGGAGACCAGAACTAGGAGTATGTAGCTGGGGGACAGGAGAGCAGGCCTAGGAGTGTAGATACAAGCCTGGAGAGCAGGACAAGCAGTGTGTAGCTTGGGGACAGGAAAGCAGGACTGGTAGTGTTGCTGCAGGCCAAGTAAGAAGGACTAGGAATCTATAGCTGGTGGAAAGGAGAGCAGGTCTAAGAGTGTAGATACAAGCCAAGAGAGCAGGACTAGGAGTGTGTAACTGGGGGACAGGAGAGCAAGACAGGTAGTGTATAGCTGGGAGACAAAAGTGTGTGTGTAGCTGTAGGCCAGGAGAGCAGGACAATTGGTGTCTAGCTGGGGGACAGGAGAACAAGACTAGGAGTGTAGATACAAGCCCGGAGAGCAGGACAAGGAGTGTGTAACTGGGGGGCAGGAGAGCAGGACTGTTAGTGTTGCTGCAGGACTAGGAATGTAGAGCTGGTGGAAAAGGAGAGCAGGACTAGTACTGTTGCTGCAAGCCAAGGTAGCAGGACTAGGAATGTATAGCTGGGGGAAAAGAGAGCAGGTCTAAAAGTGTAGCTGCAGACCAGGAGAGCAAAACTAGGAGTGTAGATGTAGGGCAGGAGAGCAGGACTAGGAGTGTGTAGCTATGGGATAGGAGAGCAGGCCTAGGAGAGTGTAACTGCAAGCCAGGATATCAAGACTAGAAGTGAGCAGCTGCTGGCCCAGCGAGCAGGACTAGGATTGTGTAACGGCAGGCCAGGAGAGCAGGATGAGGAGTGTGTAGCTTCAAGCCAAGAGAGCAATACTATGATTGTGTAGCTTCAGGCCATGAGGGCAGGATGAGAAGAATGAGAGAAGGATTAAGAGTGTGTAGCTGTAAGCCAGGAGAGCAGAACTAGCCAGAACCATAACTAGGGCTGTGCGACAGGAGAGACCGCCCATGCTGTAACGCTGGGGGGGGGTGAAGTTTAGGAGTATTTTAGGTTCATTTTTTACAATAAAGGGCTAGGTGGGCAGCATTTGTCTGTCTCTCCCCAGGCACTAGAATTTTAAGTTACGGCTCTGGCACTAGCACTGAGTAGTTGCAGGCCAGGAGAGCAGGAATAGAAGTGCAGCTACATGCCAGGAGAGAAGAAGTATGAGTGTGTAGCTGCAGGCCAGGAGGGCAGGATTAGGAGAGTGAAACTTCTGGCCAGGAGAATAGGACTAGAAGTGTGTAGCTGCAAGCCAGGGGAACAGGATTAAGAGTGAGTAGCTACAGGGCAGGAGAGCAGCATTAGGAGTGTGTAGCTACAGGAAAGGAGAGAAGGATTAGGAGTGTAGATGCAAGCCAGGAGGACAGGACAAGGAGTGTTGCTGCAGGCCAAGGAAGTAGGACTACAAATGTATAGCTAGGGGAAAGAAGAGCAGTTATAAGAGTGTAGCTGCAGAGCAGGAGAGCAGGACTAGGAGTGTATAGCTGAGGGATTGTAGAACAAGACTAGAATTGTAGCTGCAGTCCAGGAGAGCAGGACAGGGGTGTGTAGCTGCAGGCCATGAGGGCATTATTATTCTTTATTTATATGGCGCAACAAGGTGTCCACAGCGCCATACAAAATACAAAAATACAGTACAGACAGTACAGAGGGTACAACAGTACAGAGTAGAACAAGTAGTGTGTAGCTGGGGCATAGGAGAGCAGGACAAGGAGTGTAGCTGGAGGACAGGAGAGCAGGACAAGGAGTGTATAGCTGGGGGACAGGAGAGCAGGACAAGGAGTGCGTAGCTGGGGGACAGGAGAGCAGGACAAGGAGTGTAGCTGGAGGACAGGAGAGCAGGACAAGGAGTGTGTAGCTGGGGCATAGGAGAGCAGGACAAGGAGTGTAGCTGGAGGACAGGAGAGCAGGACAAGGAGTGTGTAGCTGGGGGACAGGAGAGCAGGACAAGGAGTGTAGCTGGAGGACAAGAGAGCAGGACAAGGAGTGTGTAGCTAGGGGACAGGAGAGCAGGACAAGGAGTGTGTAGCTGGGGAACAGGAGAGCAGGACAAGGAGTGTGTAGCTGGGGCATAGGAGAGCAGGACAAGGAGTGTAGCTGGAGGACAGGAGAGCAGGACAAGGAGTGTATAGCTGGAGGACAGGAGAGCAGGACAAGGAGTGTGTAGCTGGGGACAGGAGAGCAGGACAAGGAGTGTGCAGCTGTAGGCCAAGATGCAGGACAAGGAGTGTGTAGCTGAGGGACAGGAGAGCAGGACAAAGAGTGTGCAGCTGGGGACAGGAGAGCAGGACAAGGAGTGTGCAGCTGTAGGCCAAGATGCAGGACAAGGAGTGTGTAGCTGAGGGACAGGAGAGCAGGACAAAGAGTGTGCAGCTGTAGGCCAAGATGCAGGACAAGGAGTGTGTAACTGGGGGACAGAACAGGACTAGAAGTGTGTAGCTGTAGGCCAGAAGAGCAAGACAATGGGTGTGTAGCTGGGGGGACAGGAGAACAAAACTAGAAGTGTAGCTGTAGGCCAGGAGAGCAGGACTGGTAGTGTATACCTGGGAGACAAAAGAGCAAGACTATGAGTGTGTAACTAGGGGACAGAATACCAGGCCTACGAGTGTTTAACTGGGGGGCAGGAGAGCAGGACTAGAAGTGTTGCTGCAGGCCAGGAGAGCAGGATAGGTAGTGTGTAGCTGGAAGACAAAAGAGCACGACTAGAAGTGTAGCTGCAGGAAAGCAGAACTGGTAGTGTTGCTGCAGGACTAGGAATGTATAGCTGGTGGAAAGGAGATCAGGTCTAAGAGTGTAGATACAAGCCAGGAGAGCAGAACTAGGAGTGTGTAGCTGGGAGACAAAATAGCAAGACTATGAGTGTGTAGGTGCAGGCCAAGATGTAGGCCAAGGGGTGTGTAGCTGGGAGACAGGAGAACAGGACTAGAAGTGTATAACTGCAAGCCAGGAGAGCAGGACAGGTAGTGTATAGCTGGGAAACAAAAGAGCAGGAATATGAATGTGTAGCTGGGGGACAGGAGAGCAAGACAAGGAGTGTAGCTGCAGGCCAGGAGAGCAGGACTGGTAGTGTATACCTGGGAGACAAAAGAGCAAGACTATGAGTGTGTAACTAGGGGACAGAATACCAGGCCTACGAGTGTTTAACTGGGGGGCAGGAGAGCAGGACTAGAAGTGTTGCTGCAGGCCAGGAGAGCAGGATAGGTAGTGTGTAGCTGGAAGACAAAAGAGCACGACTAGAAGTGTAGCTGCAGGAAAGCAGAACTGGTAGTGTTGCTGCAGGACTAGGAATGTATAGCTGGTGGAAAGGAGATCAGGTCTAAGAGTGTAGATACAAGCCAGGAGAGCAGAACTAGGAGTGTGTAGCTGGGAGACAAAATAGCAAGACTATGAGTGTGTAGGTGCAGGCCAAGATGTAGGCCAAGGGGTGTGTAGCTGGGAGACAGGAGAACAGGACTAGAAGTGTATAACTGCAAGCCAGGAGAGCAGGACAGGTAGTGTATAGCTGGGAAACAAAAGAGCAGGAATATGAATGTGTAGCTGGGGGACAGAACAGGACTAGAAGTGTGTAGCTGTAGGCCAGAAGAGCAAGACAATGGGTGTGTAGCTGGGGGGACAGGAGAACAAAACTAGAAGTGTAGCTGTAGGCCAAGAGAGCAGGACTGGTAGTGTATACCTGGGAGACAAAAGAGCAAGACTATGAGTGTGTAACTAGGGGACAGAATACCAGGCCTACGAGTGTTTAACTGGGGGGCAGGAGAGCAGGACTAGAAGTGTTGCTGCAGGCCAGGAGAGCAGGATAGGTAGTGTGTAGCTGGAAGACAAAAGAGCACGACTAGAAGTGTAGCTGCAGGAAAGCAGAACTGGTAGTGTTGCTGCAGGACTAGGAATGTATAGCTGGTGGAAAGGAGATCAGGTCTAAGAGTGTAGATACAAGCCAGGAGAGCAGAACTAGGAGTGTGTAGCTGGGAGACAAAATAGCAAGACTATGAGTGTGTAGGTGCAGGCCAAGATGTAGGCCAAGGGGTGTGTAGCTGGGAGACAGGAGAACAGGACTAGAAGTGTATAACTGCAAGCCAGGAGAGCAGGACAGGTAGTGTATAGCTGGGAAACAAAAGAGCAGGAATATGAATGTGTAGCTGGGGGACAGGAGAGCAAGACAAGGAGTGTAGCTGCAGGCCAGGAGACCAGAACTAGGAGTATGTAGCTGGGGGACAGGAGAGCAGGCCTAGGAGTGTAGATACAAGCCTGGAGAGCAGGACAAGCAGTGTGTAGCTATGGGATAGGAGAGCAGGCCTAGGAGAGTGTAACTGCAAGCCAGGATATCAAGACTAGAAGTGAGCAGCTGCTGGCCCAGCGAGCAGGACTAGGATTGTGTAACGGCAGGCCAGGAGAGCAGGATGAGGAGTGTGTAGCTTCAAGCCAAGAGAGCAATACTATGATTGTGTAGCTTCAGGCCATGAGGGCAGGATGAGAAGAATGAGAGAAGGATTCATCATCATCATTTATTTATATAGCGCCACTAATTCCGCAGCGCTGTACAGAGAACTCATTCACATCAGTCCCTGCCCCATTGGAGCTTACAGTCTAAATTCCCTAATATATACACACACTCACACAAAGACAGACAGAGAGGGAGACAGACAGAGACTAGGGTCAATTTTTGATTGCAGCCAATTAACCTACCAGTATGTTTTTGGAGTGTGGGAGGAAACCGGAGCACCCGGAGGAAACCCACGCAAACACAGGGAGAACATACAAACTCCACACAGATAAGGCCATGGTCGGGAATCGAACTCATGACCCCAGTGCTGTGAGGCAGACGTGCTAACCACTAGGCCACTGTGCTGCCCGGATTAAGAGTGTGTAGCTGTAAGCCAGGAGAGCAGAACTAGCCAGAACCATAACTAGGGCTGTGCGATAGGAGAGACCGCCCATGCTGTAACGCTGAAGGGGGGGTGAAGTTTAGGAGTATTTTAGGTTCATTTTTTACAATAAAGGGCTAGGTGGGCAGCATTTGTCTGTCTCTCCCCAGGCACTAGAATTTTAAGTTACGGCTCTGGCACTAGCACTGAGTAGTTGCAGGCCAGGAGAGCAGGAATAGAAGTGCAGCTACATGCCAGGAGAGAAGAAGTATGAGTGTGTAGCTGCAGGCCAGGAGGGCAGGATTCGGAGAGTGAAACTTCTGGCCAGGAGAATAGGACTAGAAGTGTGTAGCTGCAAGCCAGGGGAACAGGATTAAGAGTGAGTAGCTACAGGGCAGGAGAGCAGCATTAGGAGTGTGTAGCTACAGGAAAGGAGAGAAGGATTAGGAGTGTAGATGCAAGCCAGGAGGACAGGACAAGGAGTGTTGCTGCAGGCCAAGGAAGTAGGACTACAAATGTATAGCTAGGGGAAAGAAGAGCAGTTATAAGAGTGTAGCTGCAGAGCAGGAGAGCAGGACTAGGAGTGTATAGCTGAGGGATTGTAGAACAAGACTAGAATTGTAGCTGCAGTCCAGGAGAGCAGGACAGGGGGGTGTAGCTGCAGGCCATGAGGGCATTATTATTCTTTCTTTATATGGCGCAACAAGGTGTCCACAGCGCCATACAAAATACAAAAATACAGTACAGACAGTACAGAGGGTACAACAGTACAGAGTAGAACAAGTATGGCCAAGACTTCAAGCAGAGCAAGTACAGTGATGAAGGAGTAGAATAAATGGTAGTGAGACAGACGGGAAGAGGGCCCTGCTCATACAAGTTCACATACTAAGGGGAGGGGAAACAGACAGCAGTCACAAGGGGAGTCAGTAGAGGGGATCAAGTACAAGAGGAGACAGGAACCTGGGAGGTGATGAGAACAATAAGGTTATGTGGATGGTTGGTAGACCTTAAGGAACAGATGGGTTTTGAGAGCCCGTTTGAAGGAGCCAACTTTAGGGGACAAGCAGATGGAGGGAGGGAGGTTGTTCCATTGAAGTTGGGCAGCATGGGAGAAGTCTTGAATTCTGGCATGGGATGAGGTGATCAGTGCAGAGGAAAGGCGACGGTAATTGGCCGAACGCAGGGAAAGGGCGGGAGTGTGGATGGAGAGGAGGTTAGAGATATAAGGGACAGTGAAATGGATGAGGGCCTTGTAGGTGACAGTGGGGAGTTTAAAGAGGTTTCTGAAGGGGAAAGAGAGCCAGTGAAGGTGAAGCCAGAGAGGGTAGGATTAGAAGAGTGAATCTGCAAGGCAGTAGAGGATAACTATGAGCATGAAGTTGCAGGCCAGGAGAGCAGCATTAGTAGTTTGTAGCTACAGGACAGGAGATCAAGATTAGGAGTTTGAAGCTACAGACCAGGAGAGCAGGACTATGAGCATGAAGTTGCAGGCCAGGAGAGCAGCATTAGTAGTTTGTAGCTACAGGAAAGGAGATCAAGATTAGGAGTTTGAAGATACAGACCAGGAGAGCAGGACTATGAGCATGAAGTTGCAGGCCAGGAGAGCAGCATTAGTAGTTTGTAGCTACAGGACAGGAGATCAAGATTAGGAGTTTGTAGCTACAGAACAGGAGAGCAGGACTATGAGCGTGAAGCTGCAGGCCAGGAGAGAAGGATTACGAGCGTATAACAGCAGGCCAGGAGAGCCCTTACCCCACCTCCCACACTGCCTCAGCTCTCCAATGTTCCCACCCCCTCTCCATCTCATATGTATATACTACTTCATGGAAATAACTCTATGAGCCATGGTCGACGTGTTTGGCGATTATGATATGTTCCATTTTGGATTATTAATATACAAAATTAAATCAACCAGATGTGCTATAAACAAGTACAAATTTGCAATACACCAAGAAATTTTTTCCAGGATGATTATGTGATATGTAAAATATTGTACTAACAATTTGTCGTACAGACTCTTACTGTAACACGTTGCGGCTGCTGTGAGGTGTGCCCGGTGACCCGTTGTCTGTACTACACGCTTCCAGAGGACACTAACTGCCTTGTACAGAAAGGTGGACACTCTGATAGTAAGAGCGTGGAAGTAGCTTGAATGTGCACTTTTACCAATCTGCATAACTGTAGTGAAATGCATAGAACGGGCATTTACAATATCTGGTACATCTCTAACAGTGGTGGCAGCCACAAAGTGTTACAGTACTTATCCGAACAACCAATCTGCACCTGAAATATGTTACTTATTCTCTAATAAACCTGGAAAACCAGCTGACGTATTGGGAGTTTTACCCTCATAGTGCACACCTGGCTATGAAGGTGGATCAGCCTGGCTCCTACATTCACTTCAGTGTCAGGGGAAGTGTTAACCCCTTTGTTCACATGCAGCCAGAGCTGAGCTGGATTAGGACGATACTTGCCAACTCCCGGAAACTTGCTTCCGGGAGTTGGGGGCGTGACTGGAGGGCGGGAGGGGGCAGGGCAAGGCCAACCGCGTAATTTTGGCCCCACCCCCCGCGAAACCGTGCTGCCCGCCGCGGGGGGCGGGGCCAAAATGATGCGATTGGCCCCTCCCGCCCTCCAAAATGGCGTGATTCACCGAGAATCGCGTCAAATGACGCGATTCTCTGTGAAATCTTGGATCCGGGAGAAATGCCGGCTCCCCCGGGAGCCCGGGAGACTGACCCGAATTTTGGGAGTCTCCCGGACTTTCCGGGAGAGTTGGCAAGTATGATTAGGACCTCATGGGTCCATAAGCAAATACTCCCACCCAACACCACCTCCAAACTGTCCCTGTCTCTGGGGACCCCATGCTGTTCTACCATCAATTTTGCCACTATCAGCCCAGGGTGGCCCCAGTACCCAAATCAATAAAATAATGAATAAAACGACTCTCCTATGTACACATCTTCTGGAATAAAACTATGAAACACCCCCATTATATCACAAAGTACATCTATTATCATATACTGTCATTAATTCATGCAATATAAGGCACATTAATGTGTAACAAGGGCTGAGAGATGTTTACTGTCTTGGGCCATGTTGTGAAGTCACAATGAACAGGAAGTGAGAGTTTGTGGTAAATGACACAATGCAGCTGGTAACAAATCTTCATCTTATTATCAGACGCCAAAGGCGGAAACATTCTGGTTCCTAATCAGAGAGAGCTTATTACAGTGCGGGTGGGGGGGGGTCTGCAGCTATGGGGGTGTTCTATGACCGAAGAGGATCCTCCTTCTTTGTAATCAATATCCTATAATGTTATATCCCCATTTTATAGACACGTCAACTTCTTATATTAAGGAGACAAACGTTTATACCACAATAGAGAAATACTGGGATGATATATAGTAATGTAGTAAAACAGAAATAGTGGGATGATATATAGTAATGTAGTAAAACAGAAATAGAGGGATTATATATAGTAATGTAGTAAAACAGAAATAGTGGGTAATATATAGTAATGTAGTAAAACAGAAATAGAGGGATTATATATAGTAATGTAATGAAAATAGAAATAGTGGGATGATATATAGTAATGTAGTAAAACAGAAATAGTGGGATAATATAAAGTAATGTAGTAAAACAGAAATAGTGGGATGATATATAGTAATGTAGTAAAACAGAAATAGTGTGATGATATTTAGTAATGTAGTAAAACAGAAATAGTGGGATGATATATAGTAATGTAGTAAAACAGAAATAGTGGGATGATATATAGTAATGTAATAAAAATAGAAATAGTGGGATGATATATAGTAATGTAATAAAAATATAAATAGTGGGATGATATATAGTAATGTAGTAAAACAGAAATAGAGGGATTATATATAGTAATGTAGTAAAACAGAAATAGAGGGATTATATATAGTAATGTAGTAAAACAGAAATAGAGGGATGATATATAGTAATGTAGTAAAACAGAAATAGTGGGATGATATATAGTAATGTAGTAAAATAGAAATAGTGGGATGATATATAGTAATGTAGTAAAACAGAAATAGTGGGATGATATATAGTAATGTAGTAAAACAGAAATAGTGGGATGATATATAGTAATGTAGTAAAATAGAAATAGTGGGATGATATATAGTAATGTAGTAAAACAGAAATAGTGGGATGATATATAGTAATGTAGTAAAACAGAAATAGTGGGATGCCAATCTCTTCTGGCGGCAGAGGTCTTCCCGATATTAAACTATATTACCTGGCCTCCCACTTTTCACAAATTGTTACCTCATATGCCCCCCCAGGCTCCACTTCCTGGCTCGATATAGAATCGGCTTATAAATACCTTGCCCTATCTTACACCCTTATGGGGTCTCTCCCCTGCACATCGTCCTCCTGCATCTAAAATGCTCCCTACTATCAAGTTTGACATCAAGCTATGGGATTTTTACTCCTTTAAACTGAAGCTTACCACACAACTATCCCCCTTAACCCCCATTTGGCACAATCCTGTATTCCCTCCTGGACTCTCCGCCGCGAGAGCTCGTCTTTGGAATAAAGCTGGCCTTAAATTCCCGATAGACTTCTCCAAAGCAAACCACTGGCTCTCACTGGCGGAACTCCAGCGTCACTGCCACCTACTTATGTTTTGCGAGATCTAACCCCCTTTGAAGATCTTTGTAAAAATCACCCTAGAGACAGAGGCTTGATATCCCAACTTTATGGTATATTTATTGCTGCTGTCCTTCCTACTCCGAGGGCACATGAGGCTGATTGGGAAAAGGATCTAGGCCCCCCTCCGGACGATGAAGCATGGGAGGACATGAGACTGGGGATAGCTAAAAGCTCCATATCCACCAAACTTAAAGAAACCTCTTATAAAATCTATTACCGTTGGTATTATACCCCTACTCGACTCCACAGCATGTTTCCCTCTTCTTCACCTTATTGTTGGAGGGGTTGTGGCCACAGGGGAACAATGCTCCATATATGGTGGACCTGCCCAATTATCTCCTCCTTCTGGGATGTGGTTTGTGGCATTCTAAACTCTCTATTTGAGGCTCCCGTTGCAAAGGACCCCTGGGTGTTTCTACTATGTTATCCTCCTCCAGAGCTTGACAAATTTTCCAAAAAACTAGCTTCACATATACTGACAGCGGCTAAATCCCTTATCGCGCTAAACTGGAAAAAAACGTCCCCTCCCTCTCTAACAGCCCTTAAAAAACAAATCTGGCATGTCGCAGCCATGGAACAGGTCTACCTCCATGATAGAGGCCATGTCTTTAACCAGGTTTGGGCTCCTTGGCAGTTTGTGGAAAGCTCGCGTCCCCCTAACAATTAGCCCCGTGATAAGGACCCATGTGGGGTAAGTCCGGCTCCCTTATACGCTTTGCCCCCTTATCTTCTTGAGTCGTCTACACACTCTCCACCCCCTGAGCTCTTTCATATACCTGCTTTGTGGTCTCCCCCCCCCCCTCCTCTCTGACTCCCTTCCCCCCACTCCCACATTTCACACTTTCACTACAGTTATATACAATTTGATACCGCATATAAAATTGTAAAAATGGTTGTCTCATTATAAGCTTCTATGTACATGTTGATTCAATTGTTCTGACTGTTTTTATACGTCTGTTCAATAATAACAGTCTTATTCCCTGTATTTGCTTATATGACCAACCAAAATAAAGAATTTAAAAAAAAGAAATAGTGGGATTATATATAGTAATGTAATAAAAATATAAATAGTGGGATGATATATAGTAATGTAATAAAAATATAAATAGTGGGATGATATATAGTAATGTAATAAAAATATAAATAGTGGGATGATATATAGTAATGTAATAAAAATATAAATAGTGGGATGATATATAGTAATGTAGTAAAACAGAAATAGTGGGATTATATATAGTAATGTAGTAAAACAGAAATAGAGGGATTATATATAGTAATGTAGTAAAACAGAAATAGTGGGTAATATATAGTTATCCTTAATAAAGACTTCTTTTGTACAAATATTTACAATTTATGTCACAAGTTGATCTCCAAATGCAAAAGTATAAAAGCTACGAGTGACATAAGGAAAGATCTAAAGGAACCGTTTAAATAGGTGCAAACGGGCACAGCCATAGAAGCGGCAGCTACAAAGGTGGTCCGCACACCCGATACTAATAACATGGCCATGCGCTACGGAATATGTTGGCGCTATATAAATAAATGATGATGATGATGATGATGATGAGGATGGCCATGCCGCATGAACGTCCCGGAACATATTAACAGCGGGCGAACAATTTATGGTTATAGATACATATATAAATATATATGGTGTATTCTGTATAATTGTTCATCCACTCGTAATATATTCTAGTTTGTGTACTTTCTAGGGACAGGTAAAAATGTGTAGCAAAAAATATTTTTTTATTATTATTGCAGTACCGTGTTAGCCAGAAAAATCTATGTGATGTTAAATACTTTCGTGACAAAAAAGACTAAAGCATTGTAGGAGTGATACCTTTATTGGCTGACGAATACATCAATAAGATCAACTAAAGTAATAAAAAGGAGGTTAGGGATGGATGAGTAAAAATCGGAGGTCTGGAGTCACTCTGCTGTGAGGTGTGAACTGTGTCCATGTAGTGGGTCATAAATCCAGGTGTTAGATTGAGTCCTTTAGTCAATGACTGGAATGTTCTTATCATCTTATATTCCCATATTTTTCTCTCCCTGTCATTTTTAAAAAGACCTTTCAGTATTAGGACTTTTAAACCTGTCATACTGTGTCCTGATCCAGAGAAGTGTTTACCCACAGGGGTGTCCAGAGACTTCCTTATTGTGTGTCTGCGTAAATTCATCCTGAATTACAGTTTCTGCTTGGTCTCTCCAATGTAGATTCCCTCAGGGCACCTTGTACACTGTATCATGTACACCACATTGGAGGATGTACATGAGAATGTGTCAATGATTTTATAGTCCCGTTATGTGTTGGGTATGTGGACTGTGTTTGTTGGTAGGACATAGGTGCAGGTTTTGCATTTTTAGTTTTTGCAAGAGAAGGTACCAGTCTTTGATGGTGATGGGAGGGCACTTCTAATGAGGAGATTTCATACATTTGGAGGTTGTTTGTATGAAAGGAGAGGTAAATCTGGGAATATTTACTTCAGTCCATTGTCTTTCTGAAATATGGGTTGAAGGTCAGAAGCAATTATCCCCAAGATGGGGATTGTAATTGGTCACTAGGGGCACCCTGCTGTTAACCTCCTTCTGTTTGTAATCCAGGAGGCTACTCCTTGGGATCCTTGTGGCCCTGTGGATCTGTTCATCTATAACTATTGGATGGTATCCTTGTTGTAGGAATGTATTTCTCAGTGATAACAGATGTTGTTTTCTGTCCTCACTGAACAAATCCGAATGTATCTCAGAGCTTGGCTGTAAATGAAGGACATCTTTATGTGTCCTGGGTGACAGCTGGTCCATCTCAGATATGCTGGGCGGCCTGTAGGTGTGTGATAGATGGATGATTGCATAGTATTGCTTTTATTGTAGAGGGCACTGATGCTGATGTCTAACCTGTGACACTCCAGGTGTTGTGAAGCCACAAGTCCCAGCATGCTCTGCCAGTAATCTGCTAGTTATCTACTGGCAAAGCATGCTGGGACTTGTAGTTTCACAACACCTGGAGTGTCACAGGTTAGACATCACTGCATAAAAACAATACTATACAAACATCAGTCTATCGTAAACCTACAGGGTTTTAGAACATTCTCCATCCAGCCAGAAAATGAAAAGAGTTTGGATCAAGTGGAATGAAGTAGGATAAAATATTTATATTTAATAGATGACTATAAAAAGAATGGAAGAGAATATAAATGGAATAAAGAGGATATATTAAGAAGTAGGAGTAGTGAGAGGGGATGGATTGCTGATATGGGTCAGGACATAGGTATAGGATGGATATAAGTACTTAATGACTACACTCTGGATGGACAGACGATAAGGGATAGAGGGTGCTTACATTTCTGAGTATGGAGCATGTTATAAATAGGGCGCTATATAAATAAATGATGATGATGATGATGATGTTATGATAGGTGCCAGGTACAGACCGGTAAAACGCGTTGGAACAAGCTGAGACACTGGCTGATAATTTGTGATCGGCTTAGGCTGGGCTAACGTTGGAGTAGACATAAGGAGAGACATAGAGCTGACAAGCACGGAGCATGAAAGGGGCCGCTGCCTTCAGAGCCATGGTGGGGACTAAGCAAAGTTACAATGCAGACATGACGGATACATCCAGGGGCAGAAGACGAGCCATTAGGAGACAAGGGAGGCAGACAGGAGGTAAGTGGGATGTAGATAAGTGGTGGATGAGGTGAGATATTAGATAACTTGTCCTTTATCTTCCCCCCCCCCTTCCCGTGTAGTAGACGATGTTGGAGGAAGGGTCATTAACTCATATCTAGAGGAACTGCACCACAATTAAGATTTAATGGCTCATAAGATCTTCATGGACCAGTGAGCTTTACTTTTCCACTCTTCAGAGACCCCCAAAAGATCTCATAAATGGTCAATAGTCTGCTGAATACAACTAGAATACCTGCAGTATCATACTGTCTGTGATGGGGGCGCACATAATACTAAGTAATATCATATATAATGACATGCAGACGTCAGATGGAGATGGCTGCACTGAGATCAGGTCTGTGCCTCCCACATAATCATCTTCTCACAAATCTAAAAGGAATCGCAGGTGCAGCAATAGCGCCGAAGAGGAATAAGGGAGGATGGTCGCTAGGCGGCCCGGTGCAAGTGACATGCAGACAGGGGGTGCAGACAGCACAGCCCGTAATATTCTGTTACACCGGAGCAGTGCAGGCAGCCACTCAGGGAAAGGAGGGGGCAGGGGCGAGACAGGAGGCAGGACATGGTGAAAGTAGTTAAAGGAGAGGGGGAAGGAAGCTTATTATACATAGTTTTTCAGTCTCCCACCCACCCATCCCCTACAGTACATGCAGGAATTTCTTTAAAAAATAAATAAAAACAAGATGTAAAATATATACTATATATCAAGCACTTTATATATGTAATCTTGGTACATGCTTGACATGTAATGTTGTTGTCATTGTATGCTTTGTGAATATAATTTATTGCTCAAATTGCTTTGTCACAGTTGGAAGGGCGGGAAAGTAGCAAGCAAGTCATAGGAAGTGGGGAGCCAGCAGGGCCGGGCAGTATCACCCAGGGAAGACGGACGCACGCCTGGTTCCAGCTTCAACGGTTGGGCCAATACTAGCGGCGTGCCAGGTTTATTGGAGGGTGATTTATGCCAAGGGGGCTGGTCTCCGGAGGGCATTGTTGCGGTGCCTACATGAAAGTAGGCAGAACACGCCCTATTTGTCCAAATGGAACTGGAAAAGGTGGTAATATTTTTCTAGAGAACACCAGGCAGTATCGACCTGGGTAGACGGCCGTATGCCTGGTTCCAGCTTCAACGGTTGGGCCAATACCAGCGGCAGGCCAGGTTTCAGCAATTGGAGGGTAATTAATGCCAAGGGGCGGGTCTCAAGAGGACATTGTTGCGGTGCCTATATGGTAGTAGGCAGAACACGCTCTATTTTTCCAGATGGAACTGGAAAAGGTGATATATTTTATTAGCCTTGCACGCCGCTTGTCTGCCAAGTTTGGAAGTGTTTAATAAAGCTGTGACCAAAATAATTTTGCCAAATACTTGTCTCAGAGCCTTTCCTTATTAGCTGACTGCGTGGGACGCCGGTTAGTCGACCTATATCCCTTAAACAATTACCACTTTGTGAAGTCTGTGGAAATTATATGTTAGTGCGAAGGAGTCATCACAACAAGAACAGGATTAGATGTACTGACTCCCATCTCCCATCAGCTGCTGGTCCCTAAGTGTCATTGCTGCAGGCCTTCTCTGGTCACCTCCGCTGGTGACAGCCACTGAACACCACATGGCAGCAAGAATGACAGTAAAGAGAGACATTGGCTCACGGCTACTCCAAGCCGGCGGTAACTACATTAGTGCATCAACCAGAGGAGGGCGGAGGGTCAGATACAGGACATGTATGTAGCCAGCAGCTGTCCAACGCTCCCAACATTAGAAGGAATAACTGATTCCAGCCAGACTGAGAGTGATACATATCCAGCAACTTGATTTGTAAATGATTCTGCAACAAATGAGAATTACATGATTACAACGGTTGAAATTACTCAATATTAGATGTCTCATCTCAAAATAGAAGAGGAAATGAAGCAACAAGTGACAGCTGGAAAAGAGATCACAGAAGATATTACCAGGGGATTGGCTGCTTTGATGACTAAACTAACAGCAGATAAAAGAAATATAAGAGCCTACAAAATAATTCCACGTACAACTGGGAAACAGAAAATCAACCAAAATATTATTGTTGATGAAATAATACCAAGAAATGGGAAAAAGATGGAACCATTGATTTTAAACAGGTCTGTATTACATGTGTCCTGACAGTGAGGGGTCACCCCGGGACTGTCTGTATTACATGTGTCCTGAGAGTGAGGGGACACCGGGACTGTCTGTATTACATGTGTCCTGAGAGTGAGGGAACACCAGGACTGTCTGTATTACATGTGTCCTGGGAGTGAGGGGACACCGGGACTGTCTGTATTACATGTGTCCTGAGAGTGAGGGGACACCGGGACTGTCTGTATTACATGTGTCCTGAGAGTGAGGGGTCACCCCGGGACTGTCTGTATTACATGTGTCCTGAGAGTGAGGGGACACCGGGACTGTCTGTATTACATGTGTCCTGAGAGTGAGGGAACCCCAGGACTGTCTGTATTACATGTGTCCTGAGAGTGAGGGAACACCAGGACTGTCTGTATTACATGTGTCCTGGGAGTGAGGGGACACCGGGACTGTCTGTATTACATGTGTCCTGAGAGTGAGAGGACATCGGGCTGTCTGTATTACATGTGTCCTGAGAGTGAGGGGTCACCCCGGGACTGTCTGTATTACATGTGTCCTGACAGTGAGGGGTCACCCCGGGACTGTCTGTATTACATGTGTCCTGAGAGTGAGGGGACACTGGGACTGTCTGTATTACATGTGTCCTGAGAGTGAGGGAACCCCAGGACTGTCTGTATTACATGTGTCCTGAAAGTGAGGGGACACCGGGACTGTCTGTATTACATGTGTCCTGAGAGTGAGGGAACACCAGGACTGTCTGTATTACATGTGTCCTGGGAGTGAGGGGACACCGGGACTGTCTGTATTACATGTGTCCTGAGGGTGAGGGGACAGCGGGACTGTCTGTATTACATGTGTCCTGAGAGTGAGGGAACCCCAGGACTGTCTGTATTACATGTGTCCTGAGAGTGAGGGGACACCGGGACTGTCTGTATTACATGTGTCCTGAGAGTGAGGGAACACCAGGACTGTCTGTATTACATGTGTCCTGTGAGTGAGGGGACACCGGGACTGTCTGTATTACATGTGTCCTGACAGTGAGGGGTCACCCCGGGACTGTCTGTATTACATGTGTCCTGAGAGTGAGGGGACACTGGGACTGTCTGTATTACATGTGTCCTGAGAGTGAGGGAACACCAGGACTGTCTGTATTACATGTGTCCTGGGAGTGAGGGGACACCGGGACTGTCTGTATTACATGTGTCCTGAGGGTGAGGGGACAGCGGGACTGTCTGTATTACATGTGTCCTGAGAGTGAGGGAACCCCAGGACTGTCTGTATTACATGTGTCCTGAGAGTGAGGGGACACTGGGACTGTCTGTATTACATGTGTCCTGAGAGTGAGGGAACCCCAGGACTGTCTGTATTACATGTGTCCTGAGAGTGAGGGGACACCGGGACTGTCTGTATTACATGTGTCCTGAGAGTGAGGGAACACCAGGACTGTCTGTATTACATGTGTCCTGGGAGTGAGGGGACACCGGGACTGTCTGTATTACATGTGTCCTGAGGGTGAGGGGACAGCGGGACTGTCTGTATTACATGTGTCCTGAGAGTGAGGGAACCCCAGGACTGTCTGTATTACATGTGTCCTGAGAGTGAGGGGACACCGGGACTGTCTGTATTACATGTGTCCTGAGAGTGAGGGAACACCAGGACTGTCTGTATTACATGTGTCCTGAGAGTGAGAGGACATCGGGCTGTCTGTATTACATGTGTCCTGAGAGTGAGAGGACACCGGGACTGTCTATATTACATGTATCCTGAGAGTGAGGGGACACCGGGACTGTCTGTATTACATGTGTCCTGAGAGTGAGGGTTCACCGGCACTGTCTGTATTACATGTGTCCTGAGAGTGAGGGGACACCGGGACTGTCTGTATTATATGTGTCCTGAGCGTGAGGGGACACCAGGACTGTCTGTATTACATGTATCCTGACAGTGAGGGGACAACGGGACTGTCTGTATTACATGTGTCCTGAGAGTGAGGGAACCCCAGGACTGTCTGTATTACATGTGTCCTGAGAGTGAGGGGACACCGGGACTGTCTGTATTACATGTGTCCTGAGAGTGAGGGAACACCAGGACTGTCTGTATTACATGTGTCCTGGGAGTGAGGGGACACCGGGACTGTCTGTATTACATGTGTCCTGAGAGTGAGAGGACATCGGGCTGTCTGTATTACATGTGTCCTGAGAGTGAGAGGACACCGGGACTGTCTATATTACATGTATCCTGAGAGTGAGGGGACACCGGGACTGTCTGTATTACATGTGTCCTGAGAGTGAGGGTTCACCGGCACTGTCTGTATTACATGTGTCCTGAGAGTGAGGGGACACCGGGACTGTCTGTATTATATGTGTCCTGAGCGTGAGGGGACACCAGGACTGTCTGTATTACATGTATCCTGACAGTGAGGGGACAACGGGACTGTCTGTATTACATGTGTCCTGAGAGTGAGGGGACAACGGGACTGTCTGTATTACATGTATCCTGACAGTGAGGGGACATCGGGACTGTCTGTATTACATGTGTCCTGAGAGTGAGAGGACACCGGGACTGTATTACATGTATCCTGAGAGTGAGAGGACATCGGGACTGTCTGTATTACATGTGTCCTGAGAGTGAGGGTTCACCGGCACTGTCTGTATTACATGTGTCCTGAGAGTGAGGGTTCACCGGCACTGTCTGTATTACATGTGTCCTGAGAGTGAGGGGACCCCCAGGACTGTCTGTATTACATGTGTCCTGAGAGTGAGGGAACCCCAGGACTGTCTGTATTACATGTGTCCTGAGAGTGGGGGGACATCGGAACTGTCTGTATTACACGTGTCCTGAGAGTGAGGGGACACCGGGACTGTCTGTATTACATGTGTCCTGAGAGTGAGAGGACACAGGGACTGTCTGTATTACATGTGTCCTGAGAGTGGGGGGACATCGGAACTGTCTGTATTACACATGTCCTGAAAGTGAGGGAACACCGGGACTGTCTGTTCTACATGTGTCCTGAGAGTGAGGGAACATCTGGACTGTCTATATTACATGTGTCCTGAGAGTGAGGGGACACTGGGACTGTCTGTATTACATGTGTCCTGAGAGTGAGGGGACACCGGCACTGTCTGAATTACATGTGTCCTGAGAGTGAGGGGACACTGGGACTGTCTGTATTACATGTGTCCTGAGAGTGAGGGGACACAGGACTGTCTGTATTACATGTGTCCTGAGAGTGAGAGGACACCGGCACTGTCTGAATTACATGTGTCCTGAGAGTGAGGGGACACCGGGACTGTCTGTATTACATGTGTCCTGACAGTGAGGGGACACCGGGACTGTCTGTATTACATGTGTCCTAAGAGTGAGAGGACACCAGGACTGTCTGTATTACATGTGTCCTGAGAGTGAGGGGACACCGGGAATGTCTGTATTACATGTGTCCTAAGAGTGTGAGGACAGCGGGACTGTCTGTATTACATGTGTCCTGAGAGTGAGGGGACTTCAGGGACTGTCTGTATTACATGTGACCTGAGAGTGAGAGGACAGCGGGACTGTCTGTATTACATGTGTCCTGAGAGTGAGGGGACACCGGGACTGTCTGTATTACATGTGTCCTGAGAGTGAGGTGACACCGGGACTGTCTGTATTACATGTGTCCTGAGAGTGAGAGGACACAGGGACTGTCTGTATTACATGTGTCCTGAGAGTGAGGTGACACCAGGACTGACTGTATTACATGTGTCCTGAGAGTGAGGGGACACCAGGACTGTCTGTATTACATGTGTCCTGAGAGTGAGGGGACACCGGGACTGTCTGTATTACACGTGTCCTGAGAGTGAGGGGACACCGGGACTGTCTGTATTACACGTGTCCTGAGAGTGAGGTGACACTGGGACTGTCTGTATTACATGTGTCCTGAGAGTGAGGGGACACCGGGACTGTTTGTATTACATGTGTCCTGAGAGTGAGGGGACATCGGGACTGTCTGTATTACATGTGTCCTGAGAGTGAGGGGACACCGGGACTGTCTGTATTACATGTGTCCTGAGAGTGAGAAGACACCAGGACTGTCTGTATTACATGTGTCCTGAGAGTGATGGGACATCAGGACTGTCTGTCTTACATGTGTCCTGAGAGTGAGAGGACACCAGGACTGTCTGTATTACATGTGTCCTGAGAGTGGGGGACACCGGGACTGCCTGTATTACATGTGTCCTGAGAGTGAGGGATACCGGGACTGTCTGTATTACATGTGTCCTGAGAGTGGGGGACACCAGGACTGTCTGTATTACATTTGTCCTGAGAGTGGGGGACACCAGGACTGTCTGTATTACATGTGTCCTGAGAGTGAGGGAACACCGGGACTGTCTGTAGTACATGTGTCCTGAGAGTGAGGGATACCAGGACTGTCTGTATTACATGTGTCCTGAGAGTGGGGGACACCAGGACTGTCTGTATTACATGTGTCCTGAGAGTGAGGGGACACCGGGACTGTCTGTATTACATGTGTCCTGAGAGTGAGGGAACACCAGGACTGTCTGTATTACATGTGTCCTGAGAGTGGGGGGACATCGGAACTGTCTGTATTACACATGTCCTGAAAGTGAGGGAACACCGGGACTGTCTGTTCTACATGTGTCCTGAGAGTGAGGGAACATCTGGACTGTCTATATTACATGTGTCCTGAGAGTGAGGGGACACTGGGACTGTCTGTATTACATGTGTCCTGAGAGTGAGGGGACACCGGCACTGTCTGAATTACATGTGTCCTGAGAGTGAGGGGACACTGGGACTGTCTGTATTACATGTGTCCTGAGAGTGAGGGGACACAGGACTGTCTGTATTACATGTGTCCTGAGAGTGAGAGGACACCGGCACTGTCTGAATTACATGTGTCCTGAGAGTGAGGGGACACCGGGACTGTCTGTATTACATGTGTCCTGACAGTGAGGGGACACCGGGACTGTCTGTATTACATGTGCCCTAAGAGTGAGAGGACACCAGGACTGTCTGTATTACATGTGTCCTGAGAGTGAGGGGACACCGGGAATGTCTGTATTACATGTGTCCTAAGAGTGTGAGGACAGCGGGACTGTCTGTATTACATGTGTCCTGAGAGTGAGGGGACTTCAGGGACTGTCTGTATTACATGTGACCTGAGAGTGAGAGGACAGCGGGACTGTCTGTATTACATGTGTCCTGAGAGTGAGAGGACAGCGGGACTGTCTGTATTACATGTGTCCTGAGAGTGAGGGGACACCGGGACTGTCTGTATTACATGTGTCCTGAGAGTGAGGGGACACCGGGACTGTCTGTATTACATGTGTCCTGAGAGTGAGGGGACACCGGGACTGTCTGTATTACATGTGTCCTGAGAGTGAGGGGACACCGGGACTGTCTGTATTACATGTGTCCTGAGAGTGAGGTGACACCGGGACTGTCTGTATTACATGTGTCCTGAGAGTGAGAGGACACAGGGACTGTCTGTATTACATGTGTCCTGAGAGTGAGGTGACACCAGGACTGTCTGTATTACATGTGTCCTGAGAGTGAGGGGACACCAGGACTGTCTGTATTACATGTGTCCTGAGAGTGAGGGGACACCGGGACTGTCTGTATTACACGTGTCCTGAGAGTGAGGGGACACCGGGACTGTCTGTATTACACGTGTCCTGAGAGTGAGGTGACACTGGGACTGTCTGTATTACATGTGTCCTGAGAGTGAGGGGACACCGGGACTGTCTGTATTACATGTGTCCTGAGAGTGAGGGGACATCGGGACTGTCTGTATTACATGTGTCCTGAGAGTGAGGGGACACCGGGACTGTCTGTATTACATGTGTCCTGAGAGTGAGAAGACACCAGGACTGTCTGTATTACATGTGTCCTGAGAGTGATGGGACATCAGGACTGTCTGTCTTACATGTGTCCTGAGAGTGAGAGGACACCAGGACTGTCTGTATTACATGTGTCCTGAGAGTGGGGGACACCGGGACTGCCTGTATTACATGTGTCCTGAGAGTGAGGGATACCGGGACTGTCTGTATTACATGTGTCCTGAGAGTGGGGGACACCAGGACTGTCTGTATTACATTTGTCCTGAGAGTGGGGGACACCAGGACTGTCTGTATTACATGTGTCCTGAGAGTGAGGGAACACCGGGACTGTCTGTAGTACATGTGTCCTGAGAGTGAGGGATACCAGGACTGTCTGTATTACATGTGTCCTGAGAGTGGGGGACACCAGGACTGTCTGTATTACATGTGTCCTGAGAGTGAGGGGACACCGGGACTGTCTGTATTACATGTGTCCTGAGAGTGAGGGAACACCAGGACTGTCTGTATTACATGTGTCCTGAGAGTGGGGGACACCAGGACTGTCTGTATTACATGTGTCCTGAGAGTGGGGGACACCAGGACTGTTTGTATTACATGTGTCCTGAGAGTGGGGGACACCAGGACTGTCTGTATTACATGCAACACTTGTGTTTGTGCTTAATTTTTTTATTAGATTAATTGAAGTGCATTTGGAATGTGCTTCTCCTCCAAGTGCAACAAGACCCAAAGACTTGCCGCTCTGAGCTGGTCAATGTCACTGTTATCACTAATACAAAGGAAATACCAGCACCGCAACAAGAAGACGGTCATTCACCGACAGATACAATGTATCACATTGTATGTCCTTCTCATCAGATCCACCTACATGGTGCTAAGTGGTCCAGTAGAGATGTTTGAGAAATTAGAGACCTAGGTGAACTGTTTTTTAACAAAATTATAAGAAGCTACTGAACTAGATTTAATAAAAGAGAAAAAAAGAGCTTTGAAATCTTTAAAAATTAAAAAATAATATAACAAAAAAAAAGATAAGGGAGGTGGAAGAAAGAGGAGACACTGTACTTTATGTTTGGGAAACCTAATTCCACCTTCCTCTATCAGAGGAATATTTGGGATGAGATGTTTTGCTCTGAGAATTCTTATCCCTCATCCATCACTTATCAGACAGGGAGATAGAGGTCCACTCACAACGCACCAAGCGGTTTGTTCCATTGTAGCCTGTTGTCATGAGTAGGACCATCAGTTCCTTGTGGCTCTGTCCTTCCTACATGTGGCACAGCCCATAATCAGTATGTATGCAATTTGGTACTAAGGATTTTAGCCTTTTGATGAGGACCTTTGTATCCATAGTTAGTAATGACACGGGTCCTTCCCCTCCTTGTGGATGACCGTTTCGCTAATGATATTTCTTTGGGCAAGACGTGCCATAAACTTTTGTATCTTTTAAAGGTTGACCAATTAGAAACCTCCAGTCCAGAGTTGCATATCTGCCAATCACATACCCGGAATCTTGATATTAACTGTTAACTGTTTTTCCCATTAGAAGATTGGAAGTAAATAATAATAATATTAATGTACATAGTGAGACACTATCATAACATAACATGATTATCCAGTACACAGATTCAGATATAGAGGATGTGTTATCCATAAGTACGCTGGGAATTTAGTCCTATGTGACGTCATAGACGGATGAGCCCATACTATGTGACGTCATAGACGGATGAGCCCATACCATGTGACGTCATAGACGGATGAGCCCATACTATGTGACGTCATAGACGGATGAGCCCATACTATGTGACGTCATAGACGGATGAGCCCATACTATGTGACGTCATAGACGGATGAGCCCATACTATGTGACGTCATAGACGGATGAGCCCATACTATGTGACGTCATAGACGGATGAGCCCATACTATGTGACGTCATAGCCGGATGAGCCCATACTATGTGACGTCATAGACTGATGAGCCCATACTATGTGACGTCATAGACGGATGAGCCCATACTATGTGACGTCATAGACGGATGAGCCCATACTATGTGACGTCATAGACGGATGAGCCCATACTATGAACAAGATATTGTATCTGCCGTGAGGATCACAGAAATCTCCGTTATGTGTGATAAATAATTGATGATGTGACTATTTATACAACATAATCACCAGTAATGCATAATGCATGGGGCAATATAGTGACAAGTACTCTGTTAGATTATTTCACAGGTATATAACAGTTTAGAGCCATTAAAACCACAACACTTCAATCAACTAAAGACTTTGCAATATGAAAAGAAAAAATCAGCTTTCTATGTAAATACTAGATAGGGATTGTGACTGGATCACTTATAAATAACTTGTGGTATAAACTTATTTAAAGAAAATAGCGCAGGGCGCTTATTATATAATTGCAAATGTATTTATTTTTGATATTCTGTGTATGTTGGTAAAGAAGATATCTTTATTTCTGAGACCAGGGAAAGAAATTTGTTTGTTTTAACTTTGCTAGAGGAAATGCATTATATATCTGATACAATAAGCCTTTGTTGAGGAAGTCTTTTGTGTATCTTGGAGTAGGGAAATGACTTGTTTGGGGTTTTGTGACATTCTTTGGGAACGTGTATTCTGCAGCTATCTGAAAAAAGGACCCATGTTAATCTCATGTTAAATAGACCTTTTGGTGTGTGAGGGTCCAGCAACTGAAGGCACAGGAAGGTTTAATTAAGACTTGCTACTAGATTTCCTGCATCTAAAACAAGATGCAGGAAGTCACAGCAAGTTTTAGGATAACACAGATAAGTGTAAATATTGTTAGCTGTGCATTGCATGTAAATCCATGTTTGGGTAAACGAATTGCATCCTGATTCTTAAAAGAGCTCAGACCTCAGGCGGCTGGCTTACCCTGCGAGGCTGTGTTCAAATCTGTGTAAAAAGCAATGTCTTGTATTGAAAATTGTTCTTCTTATTTCATCTGACCTGCTCCCCGGAACCTTCAACCAGTGTAAGCAAATAAACATCACTTGCTTCAAAGACCTGTTTGGAAACTTCTCTATCACTGTGACCTACAGATTAGACCCTAAATCTAGTCTGTTCCCGGCTGTTTCTGAGGTTTGGACCCAGCATCCAGTACCACCGCTCTGCCCACTACCCAGCAGCTTTGGTCAGTGTGATAGGCCAGCGGGGATCTATCCACAGCAACCCTGATCTATAGGACAAGGTCAGATGTACCAGCCCAGGTGCACCAGTAACTGGATGCGGGTAAGGAGTCCAGTGGTGGCAGCATTTGTAAGCCCCTTCTACTGCGGTTAGAGGGCGCATTTGGGATAACGAAAGGGAACGGTGCCAACGTAAGCCCAGCCGGTTCCCAGGAGCAATAGACAGGGCGGCATCGGCGGTCCATCCTGTCACAGGGATTTACTCAAAGAATGTTATTGCATTGTTTATTTTGAGTTGTAACCCTATAAAATAGTTGCATTAGGAATAACTTGATTTTAGACATAAATATTTCCTCTTATAATTGAGATGGACCATTCCGGAGGGGTAGTAAGCTCCGGAACCAGGCAATCAGGAGCGGTCTCTTACACCTCTCTCCAATCACAGCTGCAGGTTAGGTGTCTGCAAACATTAGATGCAGTTTGACTTTCACCCTCTAAACCACAGGATGAAAAATTCATCAGTTTGGACCTGAAAGCTGCATCAGATGTGTGACTCTGCACTATAAAACAGCCCAAAGTAAATTGTTTCCTTTAATCGCCGTTTTCTTGTTTCTTACTTGTGGAGTCAGAGGCTCACTGACTCCACAATTACGTAGGTGGCCGTACGTTACCAATATCTGCAACAGCCATAACCATATACTTCCACATGGCAAGTATTTGGATCAGCAAATAACCTACACTGGGCTCACGTTTCCTGTTCACATATAAATTGTTTCTAGATAAAAGCAATCAAAGCATGTCCATGCTGTCACTCTATCCACAAGGGATAAAAGACAAATTGTCTTTATCAATGTGCTATTAAAAGATCAGTGTTAGTAGTGGTGGGATTACTGGTGGTGGAACATGTGATGAGTGTTAGTAGAGGTGGGGTTACTGGTAATGGATCATGTGATAAGTGTTAGTTGTGGTGGTATTACTGGTGGTAGAACATGTGATAAGTGTTAGTAGAGGTGGTATTACTGGTGGTGGATCATGTGATAAGTGTTAGTAGTGGTGGGATTACTGGTGGTGGAACATGTGATAAGTGTTAGTAGAGGTGGGATTACTGGTGGTGGAACATGTGATAAGTGTTAGTAGTGGTGGGATTACTGGTAATGGATCATGTGATAAGTGTTAGTAGAGGTGGGATTACTGGTGGTGGAACATGTGATAAGTGTTAGTAGTGGTGGGATTACTGGTGGTGGAACATGTGATAAGTGTTAGTAGAGGTGGGATTACTGGTAATGGATCATGTGATAAGTGTTAGTAGAGGTGATACTGCTGGTGGTGGATCATGTGACAAGTGTTAGTAGAGGTGGGATTGCTGGTGGTGGAACATGTGATAAGTGTTAGTAGTGGTGGGATTACTGGTGGTGGAACATGTGATAAGTGTTAGTAGTGGTGGGATTACTGGTGGTGGAACATGTGATAAGTGTTAGTAGTGGTGGGATTACTGGTGGTGGAACATGTGATAAGTGTTAGTAGAGGTGATATTGCTGGTGGTGGAACATGTGATAAGTGTTAGTAGAGGTGGGATTACTGGTGGTGGATCATGTGATAAGTGTTAGTAGAGGTGGGATTGCTGGTGGTGTAACATGTGATGAGTGTTGGTAGAGGTGGGATTACTGGTGGTGTAACATGTGATAAGTGTTAGTAGAGGTGATATTGCTGGTGGTGGATCATGTGATAAGTGTTAGTAGAGGTGATACTGCTGGTGGTGGATCATGTGATAAGTGTTAGTAGAGGTGATACTGCTGGTGGTGGAACATGTGATAAGTGTTAGTAGTGGTGGGATTACTGGTGGTGTAACATGTGATAAGTGTTAGTAGAGGTGATATTGCTGGTGGTGGATCATGTGATAAGTGTTAGTAGAGGTGATACTGCTGGTGGTGGATCATGTGATAAGTGTTAGTAGAGGTGGGATTACTGGTGGTGGATCATGTGATAAGTGTTAGTAGAGGTGGGATTGCTGGTGGTGTAACATGTGATGAGTGTTGGTAGTGGTGGGATTACTGGTGGTGGAACATGTGATAAGTGTTAGTAGAGGTGGGATTACTGGTGGTGGATCATGTGATAAGTGTTAGTAGAGGTGGGATTGCTGGTGGTGTAACATGTGATGAGTGTTGGTAGAGGTGGGATTACTGGTGGTGTAACATGTGATAAGTGTTAGTAGAGGTGATATTGCTGGTGGTGGATCATGTGATAAGTGTTAGTAGAGGTGATACTGCTGGTGGTGGATCATGTGATAAGTGTTAGTAGAGGTGATACTGCTGGTGGTGGAACATGTGATAAGTGTTAGTAGTGGTGGGATTACTGGTGGTGTAACATGTGATAAGTGTTAGTAGAGGTGATATTGCTGGTGGTGGATCATGTGATAAGTGTTAGTAGAGGTGATACTGCTGGTGGTGGATCATGTGATAAGTGTTAGTAGAGGTGGGATTACTGGTGGTGGATCATGTGATAAGTGTTAGTAGAGGTGGGATTGCTGGTGGTGTAACATGTGATGAGTGTTGGTAGTGGTGGGATTACTGGTGGTGGAACATGTGATGAGTGTTGGTAGAGGTGGGATTACTGGTGGTGGATCATGTGATAATTGTTAGTAGAGGTGGGATTGCTGGTGGTGGAAATATGATATATGTAAAAAATTACAATTTATTGTTAATTATAAAATGTTAATCAGTTCCTCAGGTTCTAAAAAGTTGCACAGAGTTTGTGGAAGAACATGGAATTGTGGATGGTATATACAGGCTCTGTGGCATTGCCTCCAATGTTCAGAAGTTAAGGTGAGTAGCTCTGAAACCAACCACGAAAGCACAGTGATAAGATTAGCAGTCAGTATTAATAGACAATAAATATGGAAATATGACTTTGTTGTATATTTGGGCAATTTTAATTCAGACAAGAGTTTGATATGGAGCGGCCCCCGGACTTGAACAAGAGCACTTACCTGCAAGATGTTCACTGTGTCAGCTCCCTCTGCAAAGCCTACTTCCGAGAACTACCAAACCCATTATTGACATACCAACTCTACGACAAGTTTGCTGTAAGTATCTTATTGTGCATGTCCACTCACCAATATGGATTCCATGTCAACCAACCATCCATATCATCCACCCCTACCAATACTTCCCACATGTTTTACCACCAGCCCCTACTAGCACTCATCCCATGTTTCACCATCAGTAATCCCACCCCTACTAACCCTCATCACATGTTGCGCCACCAGTAATCCCACCCGTACTAACACCCATCACATGTTCCACCATCAGTAGTCCCACCCATACTAACCCTCATCACATGTTCCAATAATCCCACTACTACTACCCATCACATGTTCCACCACCAGTATCCCACCCGTACTAACCACTCATCCCATGTTCCACCACCAGTAATCCCACCTCTACTAACCCTTATCCCATGTTCCCCCACAAGTTATCCCACCCGTACTAACCACTCATCACATGTTCCACTATCAGTAAACCAACTCCTACTAACACTCATCACATGTTCCATCACCAGTGATGCTACCTCTTCTAATACTCATCACATGTTCCAACACAACTAATCCCAATCCTACTAACACCCATCACATGTTCCAGCACCAGTAATAGAAAATCTGTCTGGATAAATGGTAATAAAACTTTTCTCGCTGCTTTCTGATAATGAAGGATGCTGTGGCGATCCAACTGGAAGAACAACGGCTGATAAAGATAAGAGAGGTGCTGAAGGAACTTCCTCTTCCACATTACAGGTACAGGTCCAGCCTCATGATGCATGACAGCTATTACTGCCCTGCTATATGCATTTAGATCTATAGTGGTGTATGGTGTCCACCATCTAATGTTATACTCTGATTTGTAATTACAAGGTCGTATAGTCCGCTGCGCAGTACAAGTCAGCTTGTTGATGAAGTGTGTTTGTGGGAGACGGCAGGCGATGGGCGGATGGAGGGTGGTCATTGAGAAGTACCTGCACATCCTGCACCAGTGTTCTGGTTTCTGATGAAACGCTGCTCTAGGCAATATTACTATGATATAATTAGTGCTAATAACATTATATATTGTTAAAATCACATTGAAAAGAAACAGCAAATCATTATAGATAACAACTACAGCCACACTGTGTATTTATTCCAAAAATGAAACCTGAAAATCTGAGACTTGTGCAAAACGATATCCACACACATCTTATAACACTGTGCTCTCATTAATTATAATTATATTCCAAGGATAGTGTTGATAACTTTAAATTGAAGCAGGAATTCACCATATTGTAAGAGAGTAATGGTAAAATATTATATTGTCAGCTTGGGACAATGAACACCCTAGATATATTACTGCCTGTGTCTTCCAGGACTTTGGAGTACCTTATGAAACACTTAGTTTTCATGGCCTCATTCAGCTCCCAAACAAACATGCACGCAAGGAACCTGGCGATCGTTTGGGCACCGAACTTGCTCAGGTAAGCTGCAATGTTGTGTGTGCCAGTCCCAATATGTCCACAATTCATGACACATTGAGTCCTCCGCTCTCAGCCTTTACAATCACAGAACGTTATACATTTCATAGTCTTCTCCAAATATTTATTAGGAATAAATGTTTGTACAATCTGAGTAGACTTCTGGTAGACGTCTCATGGTGTCCTTCTATCCTATCCCTGGAAACAAGGTGTTTCATCACTAATAGCATTAGGATGGAATTGTACAGTGATAATTGCTGTAAATCTATTTTTCCCAAATGCTCTACAAGGAGATACAACTATTTCTGTTCTCAGTGATTGTATATGAACAAAACAAGTTCCCTGCTGATAATAATAACTACTACAATCAGCACAACACAAAGGTTTTTTCACCTTAACTTAATACATTTACATGTAGGTTGATTTACTAAAATAGTACAAAGTGCTAAAATACATTAACAATGACAACCAATCAGGCATCATCTCTGACTTACATTAGAGTAATCAAAGCTGGTTGCTGATTGGTTGAGTCCAAAAATAGTTATGCATTACAAGCTATTGATCCAATAATAATAAATGGAAATCACAGATACTAATAATAGACAATCTATTAACAGCTAAGATAGCAATCAGTCTGATATGTTAGCTAAATGATTCATCTAATGTCCTCCAATATTGCACAAATCTTAGGTCCAAAGATATTGAATCATCTGGGTTTAATGGAACGGCAGCGTTCATGGAAGTCAGGGTCCAGTCCATTGTAGTTGAATTCATCCTCACACACGTGGAGCAGTTGTTTGGTGTTGGGACCATTCCTGGTAGGTATTTGCTATGTTTAATTGGAAGGAATGTAATATGCGCTGTTAGTGGATTGTCAGCCAGATTCATGAACATAATGTAACAAGAAACGGAAAATTAAAGCCCTTGTACAAACACCATTCAGTCACTACTACAACAGCATTACAACCATACTGCCAAACCCCTCCAGTAACTCCTCCAAATCTCCTCCAGTAACTCCTTCTAATCCCCTCCAGTAACTCCTCCAAATCCCCTCCAGTAACTCCTCCAAATCCCCTCCAGTAGCTCCTCCAAATCCCCTCCAATAACTCCTTCCAATCCCCTCCAGTAACGCCTCCAAATCCAGTCCAGTATCTCCTCCAAATCCAGTCCAGTATCTCCTCCAAATCTCCTCCAGCAACTCCTCCAAATCCCCTCCAGTAATTCCTTCTAATGCTCTCCAGTAGCTCCTCCAAATCTCCTCCAATAACTCCTTTTAATCCCCTCCAGTAACTCCTCCACATCCAGTCCAGTAACTCCTCCAAATCCAGTCCAGTAACTCGTCCAAATCTCCTCCAGCGACTCCTCCGAATCCGCTCCAGCAACTCCTCCGAATCCGCTCCAGTAACTCCTCCGAATCCGCTCCAGTAACTCCTCCGAATCCAGTCCAGGAACTCCTCCAAATCCAGTCCAGAAACTCCTCCAAATCCAGTCCAGGAACTCCTCCAAATCCAGTCCAGTAATTCCTTCTAATGCCCTCCAGTAGCTCCTCCAAATCCAGTCCAGTAACTCCTCCAAATCCAGTCCAGTAACTCCTCCAAATCCAGTCGAGTAACTCCTCCAAATCCCCTCCAGTAACTCCTCCAAATCCAGTCCAGTAACTCCTCCAAATCACCTCCAGTAACTCCTCCAAATCCCCTCCAGTAGCTCCTCCAAATCCCCTCCAGTAACTCCTCCAAATCACCTCCAGTAACTCCTCCAAATCCCCTCCAGTAGCTCCTCCAAATCACCTCCAGTAACTCCTCCAAATCCCCTCCAGTAGCTCCTCCAAATCCCCTCCAGTAGCTCCTCCAAATCCCCTCCAGTAACTCCTCCAAATCCAGTCCAGTAACTCTTCAAAATCACCTACAGAAACAGTCTGGCTGTCACCTTACAAATCACTACAAAATTCTTGTAGTAATTCATCTAAATCCATTGCAAGGTTTTGAATAGCCATCAGCTCATTTCCTTCCCACTACCCTCTGACACCCTCTCTTCATTTGACCCCACAAATGAAGAGGAAATTTCTACGCTCTTCTTATCTTCCTACTCTACCTCCTGTCCTCTTGATCCTATTCCCTCGCAAATTGGTAGATCCCTGTCTTCTGTGCTCATTTCACCTCTAACTCAAATCTGTAATCTCTCACTCTCTACTGGCATCTTTCCATCACTATACAAGCATGCAGTGATTACTCCTATTCTAAAAAAACAAAACTCCGACCCAAACTCTCTCTCAAATTACCGTCCCATCTCTCAGCTCCCTTGCCCCTCCAAGCTTCTAGAGAGACTTGCCTACACTCGCCTCACACGCTTTCTTTCCGCAAACAACCTGTTGGATCCTCTTCAGTCAGGCTTTCGTTCTCAACACTCCACAGAGACTGCGCTGACCAAGGTTGTTAATGATCTGATCACTGCTAAGACTGAACGCCATTACTCTCTCCTAATTCTCCTTGATCTCTCGGCTGCATTTGACACAGTTGACCACTCTCTTCTCATACAAACGCTGCAATCCCTAGGTCTTCAAGACACAGTTCTATCCTGGTTCTCATCTTACCTCTCTAATCGCTCTTTCACTGTTAATTTCTCTGGAGCCACATCTGCTCCGCTTCCCCTATCAGTTGGAGTACCACAAGGCTCGGTGCTAGGTCCTCTGCTGTTCTCTATCTATACCGCTTCTCTTGGAAATCTAATAAGTTCCTTTGGCTTTCAGTATCATCTCTATGCGGATGATACCCAAATCTATCTATCCTCTCCTGATATCTCGACATCTGTGTTGTCCCGTGTAACTGACTGTCTTTCTGCCATTTCATCTTGGATGTCCTCTCGTCAACTCAAACTTAATCTTTCTAAAACAGAGTTAATAATATTCCCACCCGCCAACAAGAGCATACCTGACATTTCTATCTCTGTTGATAACATGACCATAAATCCCACCCCACAAGCTCGCTGCCTAGGTGTAATCCTTGATTCACGCCTATCCTTTGTTCCCCACATTGACTCTATATCTAAATCATGTTACATACATCTAAAGAACATTTCCAGAATCTGCACATATCTCACACAAGACACTGCTAAAACCTTAATTCATGCACTAATCATCTCCCGCATTGACTATTGCAATTCCCTCCTTACTGGTCTTCCCAAAAACAGACTCAAACCCCTAAAATCTATTTTGCATGCTTCGGCAAGACTGATTTTCCTTGCAAATAGCTATTCCTCTGTTGAATCACTCTGTATGTCTCTACACTGGCTGCCTGTCTTCTACCGAATCCAATATAAAATACTTTTACTAACCTACAAGGCCATCAACAAAGCTGCACCAACATACATCTCCTCTCTTGTCTCAAAATATCTCCCAACTCGGCAACTCCGTTCTGCAAAAGATCTGCGTCTCTCATCCACCCTCATTACATCCTCCCATTCCCGGTTACAGGACTTTTTTCGGGCTGCACCCACTCTATGGAACTCTCTCCCTCGCACAATAAGACTCTCCTCTGTTCTACAAACTTTCAAGCGTTCTCTGAAAACCTACCTATTCAGACAAGCGTATAATATTCCTCAACCACCATCTTACCTCACTACCTTTAGCCTGTTACACAATTTCACACAAGACAACTACCCCCGGACCAACATTATTGTGTGACAGGATCATTTAGCTTATGAGTCACCCTACCTTTGCAGTCTGGCTGGGCCAAGATGCAAAATGTATACTTAACCTCATGTGTCAATCTCCCATTGTCCCATAGATTGTAAGCTTGCGAGCAGGGCCTTCTCACCTCTTTGTCTGTTTTACCCAGTTTGTTTATTAGTTTATTACGTTTGTCCCCAATTGTAAAGCGCTACGGAATATGTTGGCGCTATATAAATAAATGATGATGATGATGATGAATATATTATTATATATATTAGTTGTGAAGTATTTTAGCTAAATTGCTGTTTGTATTTGGGAACAGGAAAAGAGAATGACAGTGGTCCATCTGCCACAATGAACTGGCCATCTTGCGTTCCTGAGGAATATTACCGCTCGTTATCCTACAATCTACCTAACATACTTAACCACGGTGATGGTCCTCCACAGATACGTCCTTACCACACAATAATAGAGTTTTCTGATAACAAGTAAGCATGATGACTTTGTTTTAATAACTTTTTTCACATGCTCATATATTTACTCCTCTTATAAAACTATCACATATGTTCCACTAGATGACTATCCCATCCGTTAACCCTGACATAATCTCAATGCTACCTTCCAGGCATTACATATACCTCTATGTCATGTATGCATCCATTGTGTCATAAGCCCACCAAGATGCTACATTCCTGACCACCACACGGACCTCCTGCTTCCATACATGCAAGCTTGCATTTGCCACTACAGGGCTTTGAGATTTTCTAAATGTAACCCACAAACTAACTATAGTATAACCACAAGATGGGAACAAACAATATCACAAATAACTATTAAATTGTTCACAGGCGTAAAGGGTCTATAAAAGCCAAGAAGTGGAAATCGATCTTCAACCTTGGACGATCCAGCCATGATTCCAAGCGCAAGTCACACAAACAAGATGACAAAGGTTTGGGTTAGGGACCCACAAAAAATATGATAAAGGCTGGCATGGAATTCACCTATGCCAGAGCGCCAACCGTAAAGAACCTGGGAGAATTTCAAATCTTTCTAAGGATTGTCAATGGGAGCAAAGAAGCAGTTATAGCACTGGTGGGGGTGTACTCTCAATGCGAGGAACCCCCTAATTTTGCTAGTTAGGGGAACTGGCTATGTTATTTAAATAAACATTTAGATTGAAGCAGCTTCTAAGTTCGTTATATAAACTTTAATAAACACTAGGAAGAATCCATATTTGTTTCTAATCAATAACTTTTCTTCTTTCCTTATAGATGGAAAGTCAGATAATATGAACCTTCGCCCGGCTAAAAGCATGGACTCCCTCAGTTCAGTTCCTTATACACCAGATGGTAAGAATATCATTTTATTATGAGATTTGTATTGTAGGGATAATATTTTAAGTATTCTTTGATTCCTAAGAGTTTTCTTCTATTGACAGCTGGTGACTTAGAGCAGAGCGTCCTGACAAGACGATCTCCCAAAAATCAGCTGCCCATCCGGAGGGAAAGTTTTGGAGCTCAATCCAAACCAGAGAACATTGATTATCTATTTTTGGACTCTGGTGAGCCGTCGATCCGAATGGAAACAAATGATGCAGAGTATGAGGAAGAAGCACAAGCCAAGTCAGAGCCAACAACTCCAAAAGCAGGAAGGTCTTCTCATATCGGAAACCCACAGGGCCGATCACCCAAATCCAACCAGAACCGAGCAGAAAAATGTGTAGGAGTCCACATCTCTGGACCTTTCTCGGTTACCCTTCCCTTCCATATTACATCCAATTTATCTCGTTTAACCAGAGGGATGGAAATTCCCAGTTTAAACTATTCAGCCTTACACAGGAGTTCAGAGAAATTGTTTTTACAAGAAGCAAACAGAGAGTCTACAGAGAGCAGCACAGACAACGTGAAGTCCAGCCTGGTCTTCGACAATGAGAGCACTAATACATTTGGTAAATATCTCCTGTTTTTACCTAAATCACCAAATCTGAAACATTACATATATAGGGCGATACAGTGGTTACGATTATATATAGAGGACGGTACAGTGATTATCATTACATATATATGGTGGTACAATGGTTAGGATTATATATAGAGGACGGTACATTGATTATCATTACATATATAGGGTGGTACAATGGTTAGGATTATATATAGAGGACGGTACAATGGTTAGGATTATATATAGAGGACGGTACAATGGTTAGGATTATATATAGGGTGGTGCAGTGGTTAGGATTATATATAGGGTGGTGCAGTGGTTAGGATTATATATAGGGTGGTGCAGTGGTTAGGATTATATATAGGGTGGTGCAGTGGTTAGGATTATATATAGAGGACGGTACAATGGTTAGGATTATATATAGAGGACGGCACAATGGTTAGGATTATATATAGAGGACGGTACAATGGTTAGGATTATATATAGAGGACGGCACAATGGTTAGGATTATATATAGGGTGGTGCAGTGGTTAGGATTATATATAGAGGACGATACAATGGAAGTGATAACACACATGGGGGAACTTCATTCTTCCTCCCCTAAATCAAACAAAATTAACGGAATTTTCATTAGTGGAGGGGAGGTGTCTCCTGCTACGTAACTCTAACATATTACGAACACCCAAGAGATTAAGCTGAGGGCATCTCTAAAATGGGTGAGACAAATCGCCCAGGCTTTACTTTGGCCGATCCAATTTTGGTAACCTGAGCCCAAGTTACTATTAATTTAGTATTTCATTTATTCTTAAAGAATACTCAAGGATCCAGCCCTTAATTTTATTTGTATTAATCATGTTTCCATCCTATTTTTGTGTAATGAGGCGGTTTCTCCATCTACACACTATATAAAGGGTTCTGTTCACCAGTTTCCTGGTCCCAGGAGGACACTTTATATAACACGTATGAAGGTATTCCGTGTTGTCAGGGCCGGTGCTAGGGTTCTCGGCGCCCTAGGCAAAATTTCGCCGCCGCTCCCCGAACCCCGAACACACTAAATAAAAAAAAATTAGATTTTACTTACCTTTTCTTCCTCTAGCTGTTCCTTGCGATGCATGCTAAGAGGGGAGAGGAGGGGGGAAGAACTTTATTCACACTGTCTGTCAGTGACAGACAGTGTGATACCTCAGAGGCGCCGCCGGACAGACTATCACATGATCACTGACGTCAGTCAGTGATCATGCGGACCGCTGTGCATCTCTCTCGTGCCGCTGAACCGCTGACTAGATTAGAAAATCTAGTCAGCGGCGCCCTGCAGGTCCTGGCGCCCTAGGCAACTGCCTATGGTTGCCTAACGGGAGCGCCGGGCCTGCATGTTGTACTACATGTTTATTAGACTCCTGACTTCTCGGGCAAACATTAGAGTCCTTGTATCATATAAATCTCTATAAAATGCAACTATCCAGGATTAGAAGACAGAAAGTATTTATATAAAATTGTTGTGCCCTCATTTGTCCTCTAAAGGGACAATCTCTATGGTTGACGGCCTTCTCCTGTGATGGTCACTCACATGGTTTCAGAATCAGATGATAAATAAGACTATAGGCTTAATAGGTGAGAATCTCAATACAAATATTTTGCAATGAGCTCCTGTCATATCTGAAAAGTCCAGAAGGCCCAATTCACGTCTGATGATGACAAGTGTTCTCCCAGCACCTATCCACCCGGCTGTTGGAGCCTAACAGAGTCCTATTATAATACAATAAACCATTATTTCTCCTATGTGAGCACTACGCACAGCACATACTTGACAACTCTCCCACATTTGGCAGAATTCTGCCCACTTCCCAGTGAAGTGGGCAGAATTAGGTCCAAAGTGCCGCAATGCACCGGGAATCTCGGCGTTTGGCCCGCCCCCTATGTCCGCTTGCGTCATTACGACAGGGGGGCGGGGCCAACATTACGCAAATTTTGGAGACCCGCCCCCATCACGCCCACCTCCCCCCGGCAGGCTCTCGGAAGCCAACTTTAGCAAGTTGGCACGTATGAGCCAGCAGTGTGTGTTAGACCACTGACCCCTAGTCTGACCAGTCCGGGCAGGTGTGGGCAATAACGTCCCAAATGTTTCAATATTATTGCAAAGCATTACACTGCTACTTTTTAAAGCCACCCGACCAGCAAAATTTTCTGGGGAGAACACTGATGACCTCTGTATTACAGTACAGTGGTCTGAATCTTCAGTGGTTAAATATATCCTATCGTTCTCCGGGTAAAATGCTCGAGACAGTCAGGTTGGTAAATTATTTTGGTACAGACATGTGTAGATAATAAAAGTTTCTCCTACTTTTTGCCACCCTTTATATGATTGTTTACATATCTTCTCTTATTGGGCTTACAGAGTTGTTCTTTTTATTACAAAAAAATAATTAGCAATACTAGCCAGTGCTGTACTCAATGTGATCCCTAATGACAGGTAGAACACTTGTGTGTTTTTCTCTGTGTCAGGATCTGCAAATCATGATGGTGCTTCACATAGTTACTGAATGTATATATATATATATATATATATATATATATATATATAAACTGTTTACTTTGTTCATATTTTCCTATACTTCTAAATAAAAGCGATCTATTTAATGTTCAACCTGATAAAAATACATATTGCTCCTCAATAAGAATTATTAGTAAATCCAGCTGGATCTTGTAATTCATCATCATAATTTATTTATATAGCGCCACTAATTCCGCAGAGCTGTACAGAGAACTCATTCACATCAGTCCCTGCCCCATTGGAGCTTACAATTCCCCAACATACACACAGACAGAGAGGGAAAGACTAGGGTCAATTTTGATAGCAGCCAATTAACCTACCAGTATGTTTTTGGAGTGTGGGAGGAAACCGAAGCACCTGGAGGAAACCCACGCAAACACGGGAAGAACATACAAACTCCACACAGATAAGGCCATGGTCAGGTATTGAACTCATGACCCCAGTGCTGTGAGCCAGAAGTGCTAACCACTAGGCCATTGTGCTGCCCCATTTTGCAAAACCATGTTGCAATTCAAGAGTGGTGAAAGCTGGGAATATACTGCCTACATCCGCCTGTAGCACACATACCGGTCAGCTGTATTCAGAGACATCCCCTCCTATTTCTGTCTCACCAGCGAGTGGTGGTAACAAAGAACATCTGAAATTACTATTATGTGCCAGTAACTGAGGATGATAAGACAGCAGTACTGTGAAGTGATGGTCGTCCTGGGAGGGATGATGAAGATGTAAAGTTACTCTCATGACATGCTTGAAGGTGGTCACAAGAGGATGAAAATCTATCACCAAGTGAGAAGCCTAAATCTGACACAGGCTAAAAAATGAGAACATTTGCACAGACAATAATATATCACTAAAGACATTGTATAACAAAAGAAGCAATGCTAGTGCTAGTGACAATGAAGAAAACTAGTGCTCATCCAAATTATTTAGAATGCCCCAAATGTAATGGGTGGAAACATTTGTCAGTTATGCACAATGCAAAGCAATCTATGTTTGTAGATGCTCGTGACAATACCTAACAAAATGACGTTAGACTGGCAATATTCAGACAGTGCTTGTGAAATTGTATCAGGCAGTGATAACGAAGACGAAACTAGATGCAGCTGCGTTATGAAGTTACGTGGAGGTATTAATCCTTTAATAATGTCCTGCAATACCTCATGCCCAAATGGGCTTCTATCATCAATGTCATTGTTTATTTGTAAGGCATTCAAATGTAGAAAGATATCCGCACCAGATATGTCTTTGTAGTGTTACTACTTTCTTCTGGTATTAATCCCTCACATTCTGTTATAGGGCAGCACTCCCGGAACAATGTACAATATTACACATGAAAAAGTAGAAGGAAAGGGTTCTGGTATTGGAGGTTCACCCATATAGGGGATACGTCTAAATGATGTTTATTATTAAATGTAGCAGTTGTCCCGTATTTCTTGGGCATGCACATATGGTTTGTTGTAATGTTTATTATTCAGGTGTTTGTTGCCATTTAAACACATTCACTGATACTGAGTGTCAATACTAATGGAAAACCTCCACTACTGACTCGCTAATCCTATATGGGTCGCAGTTAACCTTATAGGACTCAGAGATCTGCTAATAAAGTAATCTGATATTACATATCTAATACATCCATCATAGATAACTACATGGGGTTCATTGAAGCTGAGATGTATTTCATCATGAATTCTTAAATTAAATGATTCGATTAATTAAATATAGATTGAGACTATTATATCATCAATTGGTTCAAGTGCATATTCCCTAGAAAAGAATTTATACCAAATAAGAGAATTAACCCCTAGTTGACCCCAGTGATAAGCTATAATAGAATACAACTAAGTATCTATGAGGGAAAGACAATTTAAATAAGGACCTGAAATTTAGAGAACAATGAGGACCTAATAAGGGGATTATTTCTGTTCCCCCTTTTTAACCTTTTCACATTAATTTCAGATTTTTATCTCTATAATTTTATTACTCTATATTTCATGCAATATGTATAGAATGTTAATACATAATAATAACATTAGTTTTATGATATAAAAAGGAGTAATAGAAAGAGTTATAGTTCTTCTACTAGTATGGAGAATACATATTTAGTGCTTCCTTTCTTTCTCCTGTTATGTCTATTCGTAAAGCGCCCTATAACCGTACAGCACCGGACAATCAGTTACATTCATAGAGAATACAGATCATAAAATCATGTTACCACACTCAGTCAGACTTTCCCACAGCCTTCAAATCTTTAGAAGCTCTTTGAAAACCCATCTCTTTATTAGGGGGTGACCTTATCCCCGATAACACTATTCACACTAATACACCCTCACAACTGTCCCAATCTCCACTCTGAGCCACACTCGCTCCTCTTGTTTCAGCTGTGTCCTCTTCCCTTTAGAATGTAAGCTCTCTAATGAGCAGGGTCCTCCATACCCTTTGTTTTCATGTCTGCATTTATTTTATCTACCTTGTATGTCCCTGTTTTATGTATATACTGTTTTATGTTTGTCCCTGTTTTATGTATGTCCCTGTTTTATATATGTACTGTTTTATGTATGTCCCTGTTTTATGTATGTCCCTGTTTTATGAATTCCCTGTTTTATGTATGTCCATGTTTTAGGTATTCCCTGTTTTATGTATGTCCATGTTTTATGTATGTGCTGTATGTCGTGTTTTATGTATTTCCTGCTTTATATATGTACTGTTTTATGTATGTCCCTGTTTTATGTATGTCCCTATTTTATGTATGCCCCTTGTGACTGGATCACCTATAAATAACTTATGGTATACATTTATTTAAAGGAAATAGCGCAGGGCGCTAATTTATCTAAATTGCCAATGCACTTATTATTAATATTGTGTATATTCTGGTAAGGAAAATCGTTATTTCTGAGACCAGGGTAGAAAATTTGTTTTTTCTGTTTTAACCTTTCTAAAGCAAATATTTCTGATGTATATATCTGATATAATGAGCCTTTGTTTAGAAAGTCTGCTGTGTATTGTGATGTGGGGAAATGACTTGTTAGAAGTTTATACCTTTCTTTGGGAATGTGTATTCTGCAACTGTTGGAACAAAAGATCTAATGCTAATCAGGCCTTTTGATGTGTGAGGTTTAACTTGGAGTCAGGAAGGTTTAATTTAAAACGTCCTGCTAGATTTCCTGCGTCTGAAACAAAGATGCAGGACATTACAGCGTTTCTAGAATTTCACAGATAAGTGTAAATATTGTTAGCTTTGCGATGCATGTAAATATATGTTTTGGTTAAACGGGGTTACATCCTGATTCTAAAAATAGCCTGTGTACAAATCTGTATAAAGAGCACGTACTATACACTGAAATGTATCATTCTGATGTTCCATCTGACCTGACCATTGATACCTTCGATCAGTGGAACTGTCCTTGTCAGGGCACCTGAGCAATAAACATCACTCTGCTTCAAAACCTGTTTGACAACTTCTTCAATATTACTGTAATCCTGTGACCTGCAGATTAGACCCTAAATCTAATCCGTTCTCCGGCTGTCTCTGAGGTTTGGACCCAGCCGTCCAGTACCACCGCTCTCCTTGCTACCTGCAGCTCTGGTCAGTGTGATAGGCCAGGGGGGATCCATCCACAGCAACCCTGATCTATAGGAAGAGGTCAGAAGTACCAGCACAGGAGTACACAAGCAGTGACAGTTACCCAGAAGGAACGTAGTTCTGATCGACATTAAGGATTTCAGTGGTGCCAGCATTATAAGCCCCTCCTACTGCAGCAAGAGGGCACATTTTGGATAACGTAAGGGAACGGTGGCAAAGTAAGCCCAGCTGGTTTCCAGCAACAAAAGACAGGGTGGCATAGGCGGTCCATCCTGTCACACCCCTGTTTTATGTATGCCTTGTTTTCCCTACTATACGGGGACTGCAGAGCACGTTACAAATCTATAAAAATAATAAAACAGAACAAGCACAGACGAGGGTGACGATGGAGGTGCAGCTGTGAGCTAGATCCAGAGAGCTTACAGTCTAGTTGCTATCTTTCGTCATTGCTATTATATCTACACTTATGTTCTTCCCCCATTTACATTTTACTGTTAGGTAAATTACTTATATTATTATCAACTGATTTACAATTGGTTTGAATGTGACAATTATTTGGCATTTAGTGATCATCTAATGAATACAAACGTCTCCCATTCCATGCACAGAAACCAGCATTACGGAGGACAGTGACCCCAAGGTGGAGAATAACCAAATCTTATTCGATGTCCAAGACTCATTTTCTTTCCTGGACAACCAGGACCCGAGTCCAGAGAACAACGATATCTGTCAGTCCGAGGAAACGAGCCATAAAATAGCAGATTACTCTGTGGACAGCGAGATACTGGAGTATGAACTGCAGACTGCCATCCAGGCGAGTAGTCCTGTATTATCAGCTTATGCCGTTATACCAGCTCTTACTCTACTCCTGAATGTTATACATATGCTTCAACTCACTGTCATGTTATTTATGGCTCTCCCTATAATCTGACATAATCTGGGGTGTTTTCTGTATATATCAGCTGCTCTGATATCTATGATCATATTGTGTCTGAAAAGAGAACTGGAATAAAACATTTACTTTTATGTTTTTATTTCTTTTATATCCCCAATAAAATACATTATTAGGATGTTATTAATATTTACTGTACATAAAATACATGGCTACAGTTGCTCCCGATTGCAAACACATGTTGTAGCTGTATACACAGCTGTCATCACTAGTGATCGGCACTTACACCTGACCTGTAGCTGTATACACAGCCGTCATCACTAGTGATCGGCACTTACACCTGACCTGTAGCTGTATACACAGCCGTCATCACTAGTGATCGGCACTTACACCTGACCTGTAGTTGGTGCAAGTGATACGACAGAAAATCACGTACCTGAGAGATGCCCAAAGCTTGGATCAGACGCTGCTGCGTGACTGGACCTTGGCATGTTCTGACTGTTCACCGACTACGTACATACGCCCAGTCCCCTCCCAGTGCATACGCCCAGTCCCCTCCCAGTGCATACGCCCAGTCCCCTCCCAGTGCATACGCCCAGTCCCCTCCCAGTGCATACGCCCAGTCCCCTCCCAGTGCATACGCCCAGTCCCCTCCTAGTGCATACGCCCAGTCCCCTCCCAGTGCATACGCCTAGTCCCCTCCCAGTGCATACGCGCAGTCCCCTCCCAGTGCATACGCCCAGTCCCCTCCCAGTGCATACGCCCAGTCCCCTCCCAGTGCATACGCCTAGTCCCCTCCCAGTGCATACGCGCAGTCCCCTCCCAGTGCATACGCCCAGTCCCCTCCCAGTGCATACGCCCAGTCCCCTCCCAGTGCATACGCCCAGTCCCCTCCCAGTGCATACGCCCAGTCCCCTCCCAGTGCATACGCCCAGTCCCCTCCCAGTGCATACACCCAGTCCCCTCCCAGTGCATACGCCCAGTCCCCTCCTAGTGCATACGCCCAGTCCCCTCCCAGTGCATACACCCAGTCCCCTCCCAGTGCATACGCCCAGTCCCCTCCCAGTGCATACACCCAGTCCCCTCCCAGTGCATACGTCCAGTCCCCTCCTAGTGCATACGCCCAGTCCCCTCCCAGTGCATACACCCAGTCCCCTCCCAGTGCATACGCCTAGTCCCCTCCCAGTGCATACGCCCAGTCCCCTCCCAGTGCATACACCCAGTCCCCTCCCAGTGCATACGCCTAGTCCCCTCCCAGTGCATACGCCTAGTCCCCTCCCAGTGCATACGCGCAGTCCCCTCCTAGTGCATACGCCCAGTCCCCTCCCAGTGCATACGCCCAGACCCCTCCCTGTTCCACCATGCAATCGGTGGCTGTAGTAAGGGTCAGTTGCATTTGAAGATGAATTGGACGTTGCTGCGCTCTCTGGCGTATGGTTGTTTCAGGGCGTGTAATGTGCAATTTCACGCAATATACGACACAAAATGAATAAGTCCCACAATCTCCATTATCTCCATCTTATGTTTTGAACTTGATAAAACAATTATGAGCAGAATATAACACCAGGCAGTGATCCTTAAATCCCTATACAGCGCTCCATATATACTACATAACTCCATATATACTACATAACTCCATATATACTACATAACTCCTTATATAGTACATAACTCCACATATAATATATACTTCACATACAGTACATAACTCCATATATACTACATAACTCCATATATAGTACATTGTACGCTCCTCTGAGCAGGGCCATCTCTCCTCCTGTTTCCACCACTTCTAACTCTACTCTCCAGCTACTTAGCCCTCCTCCTCAAGGACCCTCCACGCCCCGTCCCCTCTTGCTCCTTCCTCCCCCCTCTGGGGGTCTCCCTCTCTTCCGCGCCCTCCTTCTTGGGCTCCGTAGTTTGTGGATCCTCCCTCCCCCTCCCTCTCTAGCTGTGCATTGAGCTTGCTGAGTTACTGTGCTTACTGTTTACTGTACTGTGCTGTCTCACCTAGTATTGTAGTTCGTTTGTCCCTGTACGTCGCTACGGACACCTTGTGGCGCCCTATAAATAAAAATTAATAATAATAATAATAAAATAACTCCATATATAGTACATAACACCTTATATAGTACATAACTCCACATATACTACATAACTCCATATATAGTACATAACTCTACATATAGTACATAACTCCATATATAATACATAACACCTTATATAGTACATAACTCCACATATACTACATAACTCCACATATAGTACATAACTCCTTATATAGTACATAACTCCTTTTATAGTACTTAACTCCCTATATAGTACATAACTCCCTATATAGTACATAATTCCATATATAGTACATAACTCCATATATAGTACATAACTCCATATATAGTACATAACTCCACATATAGTACATAACTCTACATATAGTACATAACTCCATATATAGTACATAACTCCATATATAGTACATAACTCCATATATAGTACATAACTCCTTTTATAGTACTTAACTCCCTATATAGTACATAACTCCCTATATAGTACATAATTCCATATATAGTACATAACTCCATATATAGTACATAACTCCGTATATAGTACATAACTACACATATAGTACATAACTCCTTATATACTACATAACTCCATATATAATACATAACTCCTTATATAGTACATAACTCCACATATACTACATAACTCCATATATAGTACATAACTCTACATATAGTACATAACTCCATATATAGTACATAAATCCTTATATAGTACATAACTCCTTATATAGTACATAACTCTACATAAAGTACATAACTCCCTATATAGTACATAATTCCATATATAGTACATAACTCCGTATATAGTACATAACTCCGTATATAGTACATAACTACACATATAGTACATAACTCCTTATATAGTACATAACTCTACATAAAGTACATAACTCCCTATATAGTACATAATTCCATATATAGTACATAACTCCGTATATAGTACATAACTCCGTATATAGTACATAACTCCGTATATAGTACATAACTCCTTATATAGTACATAACTCCTTATATAGTACATAACTCCTTATATAGTACATAACTCTACATATAGTACATAATTCCATATATAGTACATAACTCCATATATAGTACATAAATCCATATATAGTACATAACTCTACATATAGTACATAACTCCATATATAGTACATAACTCTACATATAGTACATAACTCCATATATAGTACATAACTCTACATATAGTACATAACTCCATATATAGTACATAATTCCATATATAGTACATAACTCCATATATAGTACATAACTCCATATATAGTACATAACTCCACATAACTCCATATATAGTACATAACTCCATATATAGTACATAACTCTACATATAGTACATAATTCCATATATAGTACATAACTCCATATATAGTACATAAATCCATATATAGTACATAACTCTACATATAGTACATAACTCCATATATAGTACATAACTCTACATATAGTACATAACTCCATATATAGTACATAACTCTACATATAGTACATAACTCCATATATAGTACATAACTCTACATATAGTACATAACTACATATATAGTACATAAATCCTTATATAGTACATAACTCCTCATATAGTACATAACTCTACATATAGTACATAACTCCCTATATAGTACATAATTCCATAAATAGTACATAACTACACATATAGTACATAACTCCTTATATAGTACATAACTCCTTATATAGTACATAACTCCATATATAGTACATAACTCCATATATAATACTTAACTCCTTATAAATTACATAACTCCTTATATAGTACATAACTCCTTATATAGTACATTTCTCCATATATAGTACATAACACCTTATATTACATAACTCCATATATAGTACATAAATCCTTATATATTACATAACTCCATATATAGTACATAACTCCTTATATAGTACATACCCCCACATATACTACATAACCCCACATATACTACATAACCCCACATATAGTACATAACTCCTTATATAGTACATAACTCTACATATAGTACATAACTCCACATATAGTACATAACTCCATATATAGTACATAACTCCTTATATATTACATAACTCCACATATACTACATAACTCCATATATAATACATAACTCCATATATAATACATAACTCCTTATATAGTACATAACTCCTTATATAGTACATAACTCCATATATAGTACATAACTTCTTATATAGTACATAACTCCTTATATAATACATAACTCCTTATATAGCACATAACTCCTTATATAGTACATAACTCCTTATATAGTACATAACACCATATATAATACATAACTCCTTATATAGTACATAACTCCATATATAATACATATCTCCTTATATACTACATAACTCCTTATATAGTACATAACTCCACATATAGTACATAACTCCATATATAATACATAACTCCTTATATAGTACATAACTCCTTATATAGTATTTAACTCCTTATATACTACATAACTCCATATATAATACATAACTCCTTATATAGTACATAACTCCTTATATAGTACATAACTCCATATATAATACATAACTCCTTATATAATACATAACTCCATATATAGTACATAACTCCTTATATAGTACATAACTCCTTATATAGTACATAACACCATATATAATACATAACTCCTTATATAGTACATAACTCCATATATAATACATATCTCCTTATATACTACATAACTCCTTATATAGTACATAACTCCACATATAGTACATAACTCCATATATAATACATAACTCCTTATATAGTACATAACTCCTTATATAGTACATAACTCCTTATATAGTATTTAACTCCTTATATACTACATAACACCATATATAATACATAACTCCTTATATAGTACATAACTCCTTATATAGTACATAACTCCATATATAATACATAACTCCTTATATAATACATAACTCCATATATAGTACATAACTCCTTATATGGTACATAACTCCTTATATAGTACATAACTCCATATATAATACATAACTCCTTATTTAGTACATAACTCCATATATAATACATAACTCCTTATATAGTACATAACTCCATATATAATACATTACTCCTTATATAGTACATAACTCCACATATAGTATATAACTCCTTATATAGTACATAACTCCATATTCATGTCACGAACGCCCGGCCTGTCCCAGATACAGCAAACTGAACAGCTGGCCGTGACAGGCGTCACCTTAGTCACTTAGCAATGACTACACCATTTCTGCCACCACAAAGGATTTATTATTGTGTCCTTACGTTCACCAGAACCACTTATTAATGTTTGACACTTAAATCACCTACACATGTAGCATGAGCCTCCCTGGGCTTCGTAAATTCACAAAGAACCACAGAGAATATTCTACATTAAATTTATATAATCTGAAAAATGTTTCCAAGGCGTATTTACAAAAATTAATAACAAGACATACAATATGTTACACAAAGGAGTTTCAGAAAATAAAATAGGAAATAAATCAGTTATTACTTACTAGTCAAGACCTGATGTGTGAGGGGACACAACTGAGGAAAATGGGGCATTTCAGTCTGGATAGACCCCTCATGAAAATGCACAACCTTTTTCCAAATAGTCCTCACCTCCCACCTTTGGAGTTTAGCTGTCAAAGGACAGATTGATATCCCAAATGTCACCGGGTTTTCGAAGGGAGCTAGGGATGTCCTGAGATTGGAATGTTCACAGGACCTGAGTTCCCACCTCTGCTCGTTCTGCTTGGCTAGCTAGATGTTTTACAACTTTGGGGCTTCGAACTCCTCCAAGATCCTATCTCTTCCTGGTCTGGCTATTTCAACAGATTAATGACACTTGCATAAGTTCAAATCCATGTTATCTAGCAAAGCACACGTTGAGATTAGATTACAAGGTTACATACAATATACATTGTCATACATGAATTCAACAGAAAATAACAATTAGTCATTAGATATACTACATACTCATCACACTACATATCTTCATATATAGTACATAACTCCTTTTTACATTTTTCCTATTTATCTACTCTTGTGTTTTGTCCTCATCACAGGGTTAATAAGGTTTTGTTATTCTTTTTAGGCGCATTTGATTTGACTTAGACCCCCTATTATATCCATTCTCCTAACTTGTTATACAATGATATGTGTAACTGCTAAATCCTAACACTGTACAATTTGCTGTTATCAGATGGAAGAATTTTCGGTGGAACCACCACCGGACGATCTCTGCACTGAAGATGAATCAGAACAGATGTATTTCATGCCAACGGGCTGCCTGGATGCTAAGCACCAGTGGAGAGAATCACACGATAGCCTAGAAGACGTTTATCTCAGCGCTTATGATGACCTCAGCCCTTTGCCTCTTGAATCAGTTGAAATGAAGTTGGATGAAGTTACAAAGGTACATCGAGAAAGTGAAGATATATCGATGAATACAGAAAACCAGGGAACTGAAAAATATTGTATTTTAAATGAATCTCTTCCAACAAACACGGAATCACATGACAATGAACTGCAGCTTTGTGGACACCAATTAGATATAGATACAATGGAAACCACCATGGATGGATCGCACAATATCATGCCAGAAGCTGAGGTTCATTACAGTCAACATTGCAATCTAGAAGATAAAGCTGCAATAGAAAACGTGGCTTATATAGAAGAATCAGAGTGCTGTATGGTTAAAGATCAGAAGGTTCATGACAACAATCCAGATAATAAAGCATATGCAGCAAACCCTGGTTCTATTCAACTACAGAACACTGGAGATCTTTCCAGCAATGATGACAAACTAGAGGATCAAACTACCATGGAAAGTCCAGGTCCTATAGAACTACAGAAAGGCAAATCTTATAGCAAAGATGAGAAGCCAGAGGATGAAGCCATCAAGGAATGTCCAGGTCCCATAGAATTACAGGATGGTGGAACTTACAGCAAAGATCAGGATCCAGAGGATGGCGTTATCATGGAAAGTCCAGGTCCTATAGAACTACAGATAGGCGGATCTTATAGCAAGGATGAGAAGCCAGAGGATGAAGCCATCCAGGAATGTCCAGGTCCCATAGAATTACAGGATGGTGGAACTTACAGCAAAGATCAGGATCCAGAGGATGGTGTTATCATGGAAAGTCCAGGTCCTATAGAACTACAGATAGGCGGATCTTATAGCAAGGATGAGAAACCAGAGGATGAAGCTATCAAGGAATGTCGAGGCCCCATAGAATTACAGGATGGTGGAACTTACATCAAACATAACAATCTAGAGGACAAAGCTAATGTGGAAATTGCAGATCCTATAGAAGTAGATGATGGTAGAATTTACAGCAAAGATGAGACCCCAGAGGATGGAACTATCATGGAAAGTCCAGGTCCTATTGAAATACCGGATGGTGGAAGTTACAACCAGCATCTAGAGGATGAGGCTACTGTGGATGGTCCCAGTCCTGAAGAATTACAGGATAGTGGACTTGGCAGCAAATGCAAAAGTCTGGGGCATCAAGTTGCTATTAAAAACCTGGGTTCTGTAGAATTTCAGGATCACGAACATTACAATCTGGTGGATGCAGGTAAAGAAATAGACTGTAGAACATCACAGGACGGTGGGGCACATGCTCAGAATCTGAATATTCTAGCAGATAAGACAACATTGGACAGTGCAGACTATAAAGATAATAGCCTGACAAACATTCATATATACCATTGTGATGATCATGATTTGCAACAAACAGTAGATAATATAATAAATATGTCAGTGAATTCTCTCTCCGGAGTAGATGATGCTGCAAGAATCTTTTCCTCACCGAGCCAAGTGGAAACAGCTGAAGAGCATCATTGGGCAAATGAAGAACATTGGGAAGAACTTAAATCCATCTCTGGAAACCAATTATGTTTTAAAGAAGACTCACAGACTTCAGATCCATGTTCATCAGCGGAGGGTTATGGCTTATCTGAAAGAATAAATCTGATCCCTCTATCAAAAGATCACTTTATTCAGCAAGATGGATCTACTGAATCAAAACCACAAGAATTTAACCAAACCTGTTCCCCTGAAGAGCTGAGGCTGTCGAATGTAACAAAGTCTTCTGAATTAGATGACACAGAAATTAGTGGGACATACTACGATGGAAGTGTAACCATGAAGCTGACTTCCACCACCAGTAAAATACAGCAGACAAAATCAGTTCCCGTAGTACCACCCAAACCACAGTTTGCTAAGTTGCCTCCTGCTCTGAAGAGTAAAGTACATGTTAGCTCATTATCCACAAAGCCACAGAAATCAGGAATGAGCAGCCGTGTGGAGCCTGCGGAGTCGGGTAATGACTCTATCCCGAAAAGACGCACCAGCTGGAGAAATGCCACCAGTGTCTCCTTCGACACAGCGATGGCCCTTGCTAAAGAACGGCAGCAGTCCCAAAACCCAGTTAGACGAATGCAAACGTATTGCATTGGAGATTCCTATGATGTTCTGGATAGTTCTAAGATAGATCATACACCTCATGTTCAGAAGTTTACCATCAAGTCAGCCAATAACAGAACAAACAGGCCTTATAGCTGTCTGTCTATCACCTCTTCAGAGGCAGAACTTCGGGGGAAAAACCTTGTAAGAGATGAGCCCAACGCTCTGACCATCCATGGATCCCAGCCCATACTCAGTCGGGGACCTGATGTGTACACCCAAGAACTCCCCCACAGAAACAGACTGAGTATGCCGCGGTTAGGAAGACAGTCGAGTGGTGATGACCTGACCGACTTGTGTCTTCAGCAGCGCCGCTCACTTCTCTGAACTTCTGGACATACTGCTAACACTGGACATTTCCTTAGTGTCTGTAAGTGGACCCACTATTCAGCCAAAGAGACAGAGGACCCCTTAATGTCCTCTATAGGTAAACCCTAGTTGTGTGCTACAAAGATTGTAACCTTTTGATTTGTCTGTAAACATGTTGAAGGGAAATCAGGATTTATTTTATCTTTCTATTTTCTCATAAATGTTGTTTTGAAGATTGCGTTAAATCTGTCGACACGTAAAAGTACATGGATGTTCCCGTTACTCAGCAATCCTTGCACCCATACCCCGAGAGCAAGATTCCCTTCACCGTGACTTCTCTTCATGCCTACACCTCATGTCTAGTATACATAGCACAATATCTGTAATTATGGTGTCTAGAGAGTTGTGACAACTTCCTCTCCTGCCTTCATCCATGATGTGTCCAACATTGGTTAGAGCCAAACTAAGGCTCAGTATGGATTTGATATAACAAATGTATTTAATGAAGTAATTCCACATCACACCGGTATGTGGTCCGCCATGAAATTCATTCTCTATAACCACCCACATTTTATGACAAGTCTTGAAAACCTTTGTTAAGAAAGTAAAGTAATAAAACACATATAATAAATTATTTTACTGGTCACTATAATATATTGCTGGGAATATAATGACATTTTAGAGGGTTACAATGTTCATATGTTACATACCTGATTAAGGCATAGTTGTCATTTTCACCATACATGACCCACCACACATACATGTCACATACATGACACCTCTACTGTCATGGCCGCTCACAGAGATCAGGGAGAAAATGGATGGAAGTGGGTGTGTGGGGTCACCCCTAATAAAGCTGTATATATATATGACTCTCACCTGGCTATTTTTATCTTATTACCGTCTATTCAAAAACTGAAATAAGTCACTGAAAAACTCATAAAACACCAAATTATCACAAAGTGTCCAGAGTTGTGGACTGTCTCCATCATTACTACTCAGAACCATATCTAGAATTATATATATAAATATATATACTTTGATACATGAGGATAAGTACTACATATTGCATATTGATCCAGCCAGATTGTGATAGGAGACAGTGCTTAGTGGGTATATGATCCAATCGCACAACTATGTTGGTCAGAGGGTTGTTGTGTTGTATTAGCTGTGTAGAGGGTGGTAATAGGATAACCTAGGGAGATTAAGATGGTGGTTGAGGAATATTATAAGCTTGTCTGAAGAGGTGGGTTTTCAGAGAAGGCTTGAAGGTTTGAAGACTAAAAAAAAGTCCTGTAACCGGGAATGGGAGGATGTGATGAGAGTGGAAGAGAGATGCAGATCTTGTGCAGAACGGAGGTGTCGAGGTGGAAGATATGAGAGAAGTGAGGAGATGTATGTTGGTGCAGTTCAGTTGCCGGTCTTGTAGTTTAGTAGAAGAATTTTATATTGGATTCATTGAAAAACAGGCAACCAATGTAGAATCTGACAGAGTGGCTCAGCAGAGGAAGAACGATTTGCAAGAAAAATCAATCTAGCCGTTGCGTGCAAAATAGATTGTAGGGATGAGCGCTTGTTTAGGGGAAGAGCAGTGAGAAGGGAGTTGCAATAGGGGGATGATAAGTGCATGATTTCAGTTTTTTCAGTGTCTTGTGTGAGATATGTGTATATTCTTCAAATGTTTTTTAGATGTATGTAGTGTGATTTAGATATAGAGTCAATTTGGGAAACAATAGAGAGTTGTGAGTCAAGGATTACACCTAGGCAACGAGCTTGCGGGGTGGGATTTATGGTCATGTTATCAACAGAAATAGCAATGTCAGGCAGGAAGATTCTATTGGTGGGTGGGAATATTATTAATTCAGTTTTTGAAAGATTGAGTTTGAGTTGGTGAGAAGACATCCAAGATGAAATGGCAGAAAGACAGTCAGTAACGCGAGACAACACAGATGGTGAGAGATCAGGAGAGGATAGATAGATTTGTGTATCATCCGCATAGAGATGATACTGAAATCCAAAGGAGCTTATTAGTTATCGAAGAGAAGTGGTGTAGATAGAGAACAGCAGAGGACCTAGGACTGAGCCTTGTGGTCTCCAACTGATAAAGGTGGAGCCAAAGAAATTAACACTGAAAGAGCGATTAGATAGGTAGGATGAGAACCAGGATAGGACAGTGCCTTCAAGACCTAGGGATTGTAGTGTTTGTATGAGGAGAGAGTGGTCAACAGTGTCAAATGCAGCAGAGATCCAGGAGAATTAATAGAGTCTGGTACATGAGCACCTCACCGCACAGTTGCATCTTTCCCTGACATCCTGAGATGCAGACTACCAGTCAAATCTCTCTCTTTAATATATAAATATGTGTACTGTGTGTTTCAAAAAGTTAATTAATATAGTAAATGGCTATCCAGTACGATTACCACAAAGGGCAGCACGGTGACTCAGTGGTTAGCACTTCTGCCTCAGAGGGGTCATGAGTTTGATTCCCGACCATGGCCTTATCTGTGTGGAGTTTATATGTTCTCCCAGTGTTTGAGTGTGTTTCCTCCGGGTGCTCTGGTTTCCTCCCACACTCCAAAAACAACTAGTAGGTTAATTGGCTGCTATCAAAATTCACCCTAGTCTCTCTGTGTGTGTGTGTGTGTGTGTGTGTGTGTGTATATGTTAGGGTGTAGACTGTAAGCTCCAAAGGGGCAGGGACTGATGTGAACGAGTTCTCTGTACAACGCTGCAGCAATTAAAACAGAGGGGGGGGGGGGTTATCATATTAGATACATTTTAGACAAATACACAGGCAATACTGTGTGCACTACTGTTAGGTGCACACAGCTTTGCCTTCACTAACAGTACAGTGTGAAGCGGGATAACACCTTACTGTCCTTCTTGTTGGGCCAAATGCTGACTAAGTGAGAAAGTCACCCAAATTCAGGACTGCCCCACCAGATTCAGAAGAGTTGGCAGACTGTCCTGCTCTCTCCTACCTGTTCTTGTTACTTTCACCACCTGTGGCTGCTGATGTCTTTAGATCAGTTGCTGCTGGTCTGGATCCTGGAATGTTGTAGGCCCTATTTGGAAAAAAATGGGTAGATGAAATTTAAAAAAACTCCATCCAGCTCTGGCATTAAATGAGTAGCACCGACATTTAATAATTGGGCCTCTCTCCAGCCCCAACATTAAAATAATAGTACCCACATTTGATAAATAGATCCATTTCCCTCCATCCAGCCCAGTCAATAAATTAATAATATACACATTTAATAAATAAACCTAATTCCCTCATTCCAAACAGCCCCAGCAATAAATTAACAGCATTTACGTTTTAATATAACCATTTTCCACAACTATCCCCGGCATTAAATAATTTATATTAACATTTAATAAATAGCCCTCATCTCCAAATTCAATTAATAGCCCCAAAGCACACCAGCATTAAATTAAAGGTCCCGTCACCCCATCCTCATTTAATAGGCCTCACCAATAAATGAAATTTCCCCACCGTCACCCCACAAATAAAATAGCATCCATTAAATAATTAGCCCCAACCTAAACTCCACCATTAAATTAATACCCTACCTCCCACCTATGTATTACTAAGGTAGCCCCTCCATTCCTTCACATATTGTACCAGCCCCCCTCCCTACAGTGTTCTATATGAAGTCTCCCCCCATCCCTATAGTTGTCAGGATTCAAACCCAGGGCTCCTGCCTCTGTGGACTGCTGCTCTACAGACTGAGCTATTCTGGCTGCTGGACAGTTCCTTGCCTTTATTCTGTGTTCCAGATCAGTCCCAGTGATCTCCTGATGCTCCAGCATGCCTTAGCTCCACCCCCTGACTTCCTATAAAAGCCTGGCCAGTCCCAGTGATCTCATGATGCTCCAGCATGCCTTAGCTCCACCCCCTGACTTCCTATAAAAGCCTGGCCAGTCCCAGTGATCTCCTGATGCTCCAGCATGCCTTAGCCCCACCCCCTGACTTCCTATAAAGCCTGGCCAGTCCCAGTGATCTCCTGATGCTCCAGCATGACTTAGCTCCACCCCCTGACTTCCTATAAAGTCTGACCAGTCTCTGCCTCCAGTGCCTGATTATTGTGCTCCTTGCCTGTGATCAAGCTCCTGTTCCTGTTGCTTTTCCTACCTGCAGACATCTGCTACTCGTGTACTGACCTCTGCTTGCCCTCGACTTCACTTCTTCCCTACCATTGGACCTCATTGCCTCTCTATGTACCGTATCCGGCTACGTTACCATTCATATCATCTAATCTCCTGTTGGCCAGCCTTCCTCCCTGCCACTGGCCTCCTATCCTGTCTCTGGACCGTGACAATAGTGTTCTATGTGCAGACCCCCTATAGCGTTCTATGTACAGACCCCCTCCCTATAATGTTCTATATGCAGCCTCCCCCCCTATAGTGTTCTATGTGCAGACCCCCTCCCTATAATGTTCTATATGCAGCCTCCCCCTATAGTTTTCTATGTGCAGCCTCCCTCCCTATAGTGTTCTCTATGCAGCCTCCCCGCCCCTATAGTGTTCTATGTGCAGCCTCCCCCCTTATAGTGTTCTATATGCAGCCTCCCCCTTATAGTGTTCTATATGCAGCCTCCCCCCTATAGTGTTCTATATGCAGCCTCCCCGCCCATATAGTGTTCTATGTGCAGCCTCCCCCCTTATAGTGTTCTATGTGCAGACCCCCTCCCTATAATGTTCTATATGCAGCCTCCCCCTATAGTTTTCTATGTGCAGCCTCCCCCCTATAGTGTTCTATATGCAGCCTCCCCCCCTATAGTGTTCTATGTGCAGACCCCCTCCCTATAATGTTCTATATGCAGCCTCCCCCTATAGTTTTCTATGTACAGCCTCCCCCCTATAGTGTTCTATATGCAGCCTCCCCCCTTATAGTGTTCTATATGCAGCCTCCCCCCTATAGTGTTCTATATGCAGCCTCCCCGCCCCTATAGTGTTCTATGTGCAGCCTCCCCCCTTATAGTGTTCTATATGCAGCCTCCCCCTATAGTGTGCTATATGCAGCCTCCCCGCCCCTATAGTGTTCTATATGCAGCCTCCCCCATAGTGTGCTATATGCTGCCTCCACCCCTATAGTGTGCTATATGCAGCCTCCCCCCCTATACTGTGCTATATGCAGCCTCCCCGCCTATACTGTGCTATATGCAGCCTCCCCCCCTATACTGTGCTATATGCAGCCTCTCCCCCTTACTTACCTCTAGTTGCAGTGGTTGTTCTGCTGCATCGCTCCTCAGGTCAGACAGGAAGTGAAGTGAGAAGTTCCTGTCTGAGGCCATTCAGCAACAGGCAGCCTAATGATTGGCTGCCTGTTCCTTTCCACTGACCACCAATGCCTTTGATCGTTGGGTGGGGGGGGGCAGTGATACACGAGGCAGCCCTAGGCGCCATCATTAGGCCACAGGCTTAACGGGAAACTTCCCAGTAAGGCCTATGCACGATCTGCCCCTGCATGGAAGTGAGAGATAGGACGGTAATTTGGGTCAGAATTTTGTTTTAGTGATAGTATTATTATGTTACAAGTATGACAGGTATAGATGTAACAATGTGATAAATGTCCTGCTGTATGGCCAGTTTTGGCGTTCCTCCTGCCATATTACACATAGACAATCACCCCCCTATAGTGTTCTATATGCAGCCTCCCCCCTTATAGTGTTCTATATGCAGCCTCCCCCCCTATAGTGTTCTATATGCAGCCTCCCCCCTTATAGTGTTCTATATGCAGCCTCCCCCCCTATAGTGTTCTATATGCAGCCTCCCCCTTATAGTGTTCTATATGCAGCCTCCCCCCTTATAGTGTTCTATATGCAGCCTCCCCCTTATAGTGTTCTATATGCAGTCTCCCCCCTTATAGTGTTCTATATGCAGCCTCCCCCTTCTAGTGTGCTATATGCAGCATCCCCCTTATAGTGTGCTATATGCAGCCTCCCCCCTTATAGTGTTCTATATGCAGCCTCCTCCCTTATAGTGTTCTATATGCAGCCTCCCCCCTTATAGTGTTCTATATGCAGCCTCCCCCTTATAGTGTGCTATATGCAGCATCCCCCTTATAGTGTGCTATATGCAGCCTCCCCGCCCCTGTAGTGTTCTATATGCAGCCCCCCCCCTTATAGTGTTCTATATGCAGCCTCCCCCCTTATAGTGTTCTATATGCAGCCTCCCCCCATATAGTGTTCTATATGCAGCCTCCCCCCCTATAGTGTTCTATATGCAGCCTCCCCCTTATAGTGTTCTATATGCAGCCTCCCCCCTTATAGTGTTCTATATGCAGCCTCCCCCTTATAGTGTTCTATATGCAGCCTCCCCCCTTATAGTGTTCTATATGCAGCCTCCCCCTTATAGTGTTCTATATGCAGTCTCCCCCCTTATAGTGTTCTATATGCAGCCTCCCCCTTCTAGTGTGCTATATGCAGCATCCCCCTTATAGTGTGCTATATGCAGCCTCCCCCCTTATAGTGTTCTATATGCAGCCTCCTCCCTTATAGTGTTCTATATGCAGCCTCCCCCCTTATAGTGTTCTATATGCAGCCTCCCCCCTTATAGTGTTCTATATGCAGCCTCCCCCTTATAGTGTGCTATATGCAGCATCCCCCTTATAGTGTGCTATATGCAGCCTCCCCGCCCCTGTAGTGTTCTATATGCAGCCTCCCCCCTTATAGTGTTCTATATGCAGCCTCCCCCCCTATAGTGTTCTATATGCAGCCTCTCCCCCTATAGTGTGCTATATGCAGCCTCCCCCCTATAGTGTTCTATATGCAGCCTCCCCCTTATAGTGTTCTATATGCAGCCTCCCCCCCTATAGTGTTCTATATGCAGCCTCCCCCCCTATAGTGTTCTATATGCAGCCTCCCCCTTATAGTGTTCTATATGCAGCCTCCCCCCTTATAGTGTTCTATATGCAGCCTCCCCCTTATAGTGTTCTATATGCAGCCTCCCCCCTTATAGTGTTCTATATGCAGCCTCCCCCTTATAGTGTGCTATATGCAGCATCCCCCTTATAGTGTGCTATATGCAGCCTCCCCGCTCCTGTAGTGTTCTATGTGCAGCCTCCCCCTATAGTGTGCTATATGCAGCCTCCCTCCTTATAGTGTTCTATATGCAGCCTCCCCCTTATAGTGTGCTATATGCAGCATCCCCCTTATAGTGTGCTATATGCAGCCTCCCCGCCCCTGTAGTGTTCTATGTGCAGCCTCCCCCTATAGTGTGCTATATGCAGCCTCCCCCCTTAATGTTCTATATGCAGCCTCCCCGCCCCTATAGTGTGCTATATGCAGCATCCCCCTTATAGTGTTCTATATGCAGCCTCCCCGCCCCTATAGTGTTCTATATGCAGCCTCCCCCTTATAGTGTTCTATATGCAGCCTCCCCGCCCCTATAGTGTGCTATATGCAGCCCCCCCCCTATAGTGTTCTATATGCAGCCTCCCCCCTTATAGTGTTCTATGTGCAGCCTCCCCCTATAGTGTGCTATATGCAGCCTCCCCCCTATAGTGTTCTATATGCAGCCTCCCCCTATAGTGTGCTATATGCAGCCTCCCCGCCCCTATAGTGTTCTATATGCAGCCTCCCCCCTTATAGTGTTCTATATGCAGCCTACCCCCTATACTGTGCTATATGCAGCCTCCCCCTATAGTGTGCTATATGCAGCCTCCCGCCCCTATAGTGTTCTATATGCAGCCTCCCCCTATAGTGTGCTATATGCAGCCTCCCCGCCCCTATAGTGTTCTATATGCAGCCTCCCCCATAGTGTGCTATATGCAGCCTCCCCCCCTATAGTGTGCTATATGCAGCCTCCCCCCTATACTGTGCTATATGCAGCCTCCCCGCCTATACTGTGCTATATGCAGCCTCCCCCCCTATACTGTGCTATATGCAGCCTCTCCCCCTTACTTACCTCTAGTTGCAGTGGTTGTTCTGCTGCATCGCTCCTCAGGTCAGACAGGAAGTGAAGTGAGAAGTTCCTGTCTGAGGCCATTCAGCAACAGGCAGCCTAATGATTGGCTGCCTGTTGCTTTCCACTGACCACCAATGCCTTTGATCGTTGGGTGGGGGGGGGCAGTGATACACGAGGCAGCCTCCGGCGCCATCATTAGGCCCCAGGCTTAACGGGAAACTTCCCAGTAAGGCCTATGCACGATCTGCCCCTGCATGGAAGTGAGAGATGGGACGGTAATTTGGGTCAGAATTTTGTTTTAGTGATAGTATTATTATGTTACAAGTATGACAGGTATAGATGTAACAATGTGATAAATGTCCTGCTGTATGGCCAGTTTTGGCGTTCCTCCTGCCATATTACACATAGACAATCACCCCCCTAGCAGGCCGCAGCCGCACATTATATAGATGCCCCTGAGAGGCAGACGGAGAATCCTGCCCGGCCGCTGTGTGTATTAAACACAGCATTTCCTGCTAGCGGAGACATGTATGTAGTCTGCAGGCAGAACATCTACAGCTAGAAGTGCTAAGGATGCGGGTCGCTAACTCCCCCTAAAATAATCTAAGTCCGCCCCGAGATTGATCTCTCCCTCTTTAAAATGCTTAGAACATAACCATAAACCTTTCCCTTAACCTTAACTTGTAATACAAGACACCACAACGCCCTGATATGGTGGAGGGAGCTGTACTCAGCTTTGGCTACTAATCAATACTAATCAGGACGTCCCATCAGCATTCTGGAAACGGAACCCTTCTGGGTAACCTTAAAAGGGGCTGTACTTGCACCAAACCTAAGCGGAGTGGCCCATTACCTCCAGGACACCAGTTACCAGACCCACTGATGTTATCCACCCAGTACTCAGCAGTGCCCCCGCGTGACACCCCTCACAGGCTCCATAACAGCCGAGAGAGACCCCTCTCGGATGTCACTACTGCAATATCCTGAGGTCTAAGGAATAAGTCAGATGAGAGCAGATGGCAAAGTGTGAAAATCAGCTGCAAATTCCAGTTCCTGACACACTGGTGCCACCTGCAGGTGCTTCCACTACAGTTATATGTAGTTCTGTAATATACATGTGATACCTGTAAATATGCAGAATGGGTGAGCTGTGATATCATGACTTATAACTAGTGTGCTCTGATGTCATCACTTATTATTCATCGCCATAATCAGCTATTCACATAGAGGCAATAATTGCGCAGCGTTGTACAGAAAAGTGACTCACATCAGTCCCTGCCCCATTGGAGCTTACAGTCTAAGCTCCCCCCTCATGGTTTGGATTTAAAACCATGACATCAGTGCTGAGGCAGGACTGCCCCATAAATGATGAGATATGATGTCATCACTTATAGTTGATGAGCTGTGATGTTGTTAGATCTAAAATTCTGGTTCAAGTTTGCCTGTGGTGTCAAGTATATCTGGAAGCGCTTCAATCAGCTGGAGAGAATTGACACAGACCAAGTTCTGTATACAAGGAATATTCTCTGATTTATTGATACAAAGATACAGGTTTATGAAAAACGCTACTGGTTAACTTTCTCACGTATTCTTGAGGTGTTTACTTACTCCCCCTTCTAAGGACAGATGAGCCTATTATTCTTATCTCAAGGGGAGCTGGAGGTTCATCTCCTATATGTTATGTCCAAGGGCACAGCTCTCATACTACCAGCTGAACATGAAGCTACTTATTGTTCTCATATGTTGATACATTCTTCAGGTGTTCTCTATGTCAGCTTAACCTCAAGGCCGTGGGCTTACATCTTGTAAGACTGCAAATCAGCAGAGAAATGAATCATCTCTTTTAGCAAATACTACTTCTATGCAAATTGCAATAAATTGCTGAACAAAGGCCTTATGACTTAACAAAAAATCATATTTAACAATGTCATACTTACAACTGGTGGGCTCTGATGTCATCACTTATAGTTGTAGAGCTGTGATGTCATCACTTATAGTTGTAGAGCTCTGATGTCATCACTTATAGTTGTAGAGCTGTGATGTCATCACTTATAACTGGTTAGCTCTGCCACTATCGCTCCATTAAATATCTGGGAGACTAGTGTATTATAATAAGTAAAAGCTCCTTCTGTATATTATAAGGCAGGCCGGCCCAGCCTGTTGCTCTCCAGGTGTTTATGAAACTACAAGTCCCAACATGGTTTGCCAAAAGATAGTCAGCCATAGCTGGCAAGGCATGCTGGGACTTGTAGTTTTCCAGCCTGCTACAAGGGATATTAGAAGCTGAGCTCTTACAGCAGGCAGTGTATTATCACATATCACACACTGCAGTCACCGTGTCCAGAAAGAGCGGGAATAACTGTTATCAGAAGTACAGAGAACGGCCAGTAGTAAAGATGGCCGCCGCCTCGGAGACGCTGGAGAACCTGCCCACAATAAAGATGGCGGCATCAGCGGAAGCGCAGGGAACTTCCACCCACAATAAAGATGGCGGCGGCTGGGCGGTTCTGCGCATGTCTGGATTTCCATGGCTAGTTGGACCGGACCCGGCGCCTCAGAGCGGGGGGATAGTTTCAGGTATTCGGGGATGTTCCGCAGGTTCGGGTGGGATTGGGGTCTCTGGGGGGATGGGCGTAGTCTCTGAGTTGCCTGAGAAGGGGCGGGGCCTATCGGGCTTTGTCAGTGACACAGAGGCCTGAAAGCTGCAGCTGTCCCCGGGGGTCTACTGGGGTATTATTACTGCCCCCTCCTGTACCTGGGCATCAGGGCTGCCCCCTACCTCTTCCTGGGCATCACCCCTGCCCTTTACACCTCTCCCTGGGCATCACACCTCTCCCTGGGCATCACCCCTGCCCCTCACACCTCTCCCTGGGCATCACCCCTGCCCCTCACACCTCTCCCTGCCCCTCACACCTCTACCTGGGCATCAGGGCTGCCCCCTACCTCTTCCTGGGCATCACCCCTGCCCTTTACACCTCTCCCTGGGCATCACACCTCTCCCTGGGCATCACCCCTGCCCCTCACACCTCTCCCTGGGCATCACCCCTGCCCCTCACACCTCTCCCTGCCCCTCACACCTCTACCTGGTCATCACCCCTGCCCCTCACACCTCTCCCTGCCCCTCATACCTCTACCTGGTCATCACCCCTGCCCCTCACACCTCTCCCTGCCCCTCTACCTGGGCATCACCCCTGCCCCTCACACCTCTACCTGGGCACCACCCCTGCCCCTCACACCTCTACCTGGGCACCACCCCTGCCCCTCACACCTCTACCTGGGCATCACCCCTGCCCCTCACACCTCTCCCTGCCCCTCTACCTGGGCATCACCCCTGCCCCTCACACCTCTACCTGGGCACCACCCCTGCCCCTCACACCTCTACCTGGGCATCACCCCTGCCCCTCACACCTCTCCCTGCCCCTCACACCTCTACCTGGGCATCACCCCTGCCCCTCACACCTCTCCCTGCCCCTCTACCTGGGCATCACCCCTGCCCCTCACACCTCTCCCTGGGCATCACCCCTGCCCCTCACACCTCTCCCTGGGCATCACCCCTGCCCCTCACACCTCTACCTGGGCATCACCCCTGCCCCTCACACCTCTCCCTGCCCCTCACACCTCTCCCTGGTCATCACCCCTGCCCCTCACACCTCTCCCTGCCCCTCTACCTGGGCATCACCCCTGCCCCTCACACCTCTACCTGGGCACCACCCCTGCCCCTCACACCTCTACCTGGGCACCACCCCTGCCCCTCACACCTCTACCTGGGCATCACCCCTGCCCCTCACACCTCTCCCTGCCCCTCTACCTGGGCATCACCCCTGCCCCTCACACCTCTACCTGGGCACCACCCCTGCCCCTCACACCTCTACCTGGGCACCACCCCTGCCCCTCACACCTCTACCTGGGCATCACCCCTGCCCCTCACACCTCTCCCTGCCCCTCTACCTGGGCATCACCCCTGCCCCTCACACCTCTACCTGGGCACCACCCCTGCCCCTCACACCTCTACCTGGGCATCACCCCTGCCCCTCACACCTCTCCCTGCCCCTCACACCTCTACCTGGGCATCACCCCTGCCCCTCACACCTCTCCCTGCCCCTCTACCTGGGCATCACCCCTGCCCCTCACACCTCTCCCTGGGCATCACCCCTGCCCCTCACACCTCTCCCTGGGCATCACCCCTGCCCCTCACACCTCTACCTGGGCATCACCCCTGCCCCTCACACCTCTCCCTGCCCCTCACACCTCTCCCTGGTCATCACCCCTGCCCCTCACACCTCTCCCTGCCCCTCTACCTGGGCATCACCCCTGCCCCTCACACCTCTACCTGGGCACCACCCCTGCCCCTCACACCTCTACCTGGGCACCACCCCTGCCCCTCACACCTCTACCTGGGCATCACCCCTGCCCCTCACACCTCTCCCTGCCCCTCTACCTGGGCATCACCCCTGCCCCTCACACCTCTACCTGGGCACCACCCCTGCCCCTCACACCTCTACCTGGGCATCACCCCTGCCCCTCACACCTCTCCCTGCCCCTCACACCTCTACCTGGGCATCACCCCTGCCCCTCACCCCTCTACCTGGGCATCACCCCTGCCCCTCACACCTCTCCCTGGGCATCACCCCTGCCCCTCACACCTCTCCCTGCCCCTCACACCTCTACCTGGGCATCACCCCTGCCCCTCACCCCTCTACCTGGGCATCACCCCTGCCCCTCACACCTCTCCCTGGGCATCACCCCTGCCCCTCACACCTCTCCCTGGGCATCACCCCTGCCCCTCACACCTCTCCCTGGGCATCACCCCTGCCCCTCGCACCTCTCCCTGGGCATCACCCCTGCCCCTCGCACCTCTACCTGGGCATCACCCCTGCCCCTCGCACCTCTACCTGGGCATCACCCCTGCCCCTCGCACCTCTCCCTGGGCATCACCCCTGCCCCTCGCACCTCTCCCTGGGCATCACCCCTGCCCCTCACCCCTCTACCTGGGCATCACCCCTGCCCCTCGCACCTCTACCTGGGCATCACCCCTGCCCCTCACCCCTCTACCTGGGCATCACCCCTGCCCCTCACACCTCTCCCTGCCCCTCACACCTCTACCTGGGCATCACCCCTGCCCCTCACACCTCTCCCTGGGCATCACCCCTGCCCCTCGCACCTCTCCCTGGGCATCACCCCTGCCCCTCACCCCTCTACCTGGGCATCACCCCTGCCCCTCGCACCTCTACCTGGGCATCACCCCTGCCCCTCGCACCTCTACCTGGGCATCACCCCTGCCCCTCACCCCTCTACCTGGGCATCACCCCTGCCCCTCACACCTCTCCCTGCCCCTCACACCTCTACCTGGGCATCACCCCTGCCCCTCACACCTCTCCCTGGGCATCACCCCTGCCCCTCGCACCTCTCCCTGGGCATCACCCCTGCCCCTCACCCCTCTCCCTGGGCATCACCCCTGCCCCTCGCACCTCTCCCTGGGCATCACCCCTGCCCCTCGCACCTCTCCCTGGGCATCACCCCTGCCCCTCACCCCTCTACCTGGGCATCACCCCTGCCCCTCACACCTCTCCCTGCCCCTCACACCTCTACCTGGGCATCACCCCTGCCCCTCACACCTCTCCCTGGGCATCACCCCTGCCCCTCGCCCCTCTACCTGGGCATCACCCCTGCCCCTCACCCCTCTACCTGGGCATCACCCCTGCCCCTCGCACCTCTACCTGGGCATCACCCCTGCCCCTCGCACCTCTACCTGGGCATCACCCCTCTACCTGGGCATCACCCCTGCCCCTCGCACCTCTCCCTGGGCATCACCCCTGCCCCTCGCACCTCTACCTGGGCATCACACCTCTCCCTGGGCATCACCCCTGCCCCTCGCACCTCTCCCTGGGCATCACCCCTGCCCCTCGCACCTCTCCCTGGGCATCACCCCTGCCCCTCGCACCTCTACCTGGGCATCCCCCCTGCCCCTCGCACCTCTCCCTGGGCATCACCCCTGCCCCTCGCACCTCTCCCTGGGCATCACCCCTGCCCCTCGCACCTCTCCCTGGGCATCACCCCTGCCCCTCGCACCTCTCCCTGGGCATCACCCCTGCCCCTCGCACCTCTCCCTGGGCATCACCCCTGCCCCTCGCACCTCTCCCTGGGCATCACCCCTGCCCCTCGCACCTCTCCCTGGGCATCACCCCTGCCCCCCGCACCTCTCCCTGGGCATCACCCCTGCCCCCCGCACCTCTCCCTGGGCATCACCCCTGCCCCCCGCACCTCTCCCTGGGCATCACCCCTGCCCCTCACACCTCTCCCTGGGCATCACCCCTGCCCCTCACACCTCTCCCTGGGCATCACCCCTGCCCCTCACACCTCTTCCTTGGCACCACCCCTGCCCCTCACACCTCTCCCTGGGCATCACCCCTGCCCCTCACACCTCTCCCTGGGCATCACCCCTCTACCTGGGCATCACCCCTGCCCCTCGCACCTCTACCTGGGCATCACACCTCTCCCTGGGCATCACCCCTGCCCCTCACACCTCTCCCTGGGCATCACCCCTGCCCCTCACACCTCTCCCTGGGCACCACCCCTGCCCCTCACACCTCTCCCTGGGCACCACCCCTGCCCCTCGCACCTCTCCCTGGGCATCACCCCTGCCCCTCGCACCTCTCCCTGGGCATCACCCCTGCCCCTCGCACCTCTCCCTGGGCATCACCCCTGCCCCTCACACCTCTTCCTTGGCACCACACCTGCCCCTCGCACCTCTCCCTGGGCATCACCCCTGCCCCTCGCACCTCTCCCTGGGCATCCCCCCTGCCCCTCGCACCTCTCCCTGGGCATCCCCCCTGCCCCTCGCACCTCTCCCGGGGCATCACCCCTGCCCCTCGCACCTCTCCCGGGGCATCACCCCTGCCCCCCGTACCTCTGCCTGGGCATCAGGGCTGCCCCCCCATACCTCTGCCTGGGCATCAGGGCTGCCCCCCGTACCTCTGCCTGGGCATCAGGGCTGCCCCCCCGTACCTCTGCCTGGGTGGTGATGTATATAGTTGTCAGGTGCAGCACCAGTGACCTGATGGCTGAGTACCTGGCTCTGGCGCAGGGTGCAGTATAATTGTGAAGGTATTTGGGGATCGGTCTCATGTAACTGATGGCTGTCCCGTGTGGGCCATGTTGGTCTCTGCTTCTTACATAAACTCACACTGCAGCCATGCAGAATTAGTACCCGAATTATCAGTCTCCTAATAAACCCTAATCTCCAATTTATTAACACGACATTCCCACGTGTGCATTACTGACAGAACCCTAATAAATGTGGGACCCCCCCATCCTAATAAATGTGGGACCCCCCCACCCACATTTGGGAGCACTATTTGCTGGTTATTGTATAATACAGCTCAGTTACAGCATTTATCCACCTCCCCTGCTGTTCAGGTTATTACCCCCCTGCGGTGATTAGATGGCCCTGGGTACATGATGGAAGTCTGTCGGATATTAGAGCACTGCACAACCATCTGTCTGTGACTACCAGCCGCCTGGGTGCTGCTCAGTGGGCACAGAGAGGAATGGGTAAAAGCCTATGCTCCTAGGTGTGTGCAGGGCCCGGGGATGTCCCCAGCTGTACTGTCAGACGTCTCCGGTCCAGGTACAAGTACTGATTGTTTCTCTCTCCTTGCAGAGTCTACAGGCAGCCTGGAAGACACATCTGATGTGTAACAGAGCAGAGAAATGAAGGGGTGAGGGTCACTGCACGTTACATGCAACGATTGCCTATGTTCTGTGCTATGTAGCGTGTTGCTATGTAGAGTTGTGCGTAGTTTTGCTGATTTGCTTTCTCTTGTAGGCAGCAGAAAGCGACAGAGATTGAGGAAGGCACTGTCCGTGTTCAGGAAGGTGAGCGCTGATGTGTTTATATGTAGTGGTCCCGATGGCACTATGAGGTACAACAGTGGGTGTCACTGAGAAGTTCCGTCTCTTCCTCACAAGGTGCAGTGGCGACAGGTGAAGATCCCACCAGTGTTGCGATCGCTAGTATCCAATCAGCCGCCACTTTCTCAGATCCCGGCGTTAAGTATGTGTTCCGCACAGACAGCGGAGGTACACAGGTAGGTGACACAGGAAGGATGATGGAAGCGGTATCCTGTCTGGCAGAGTACACTGACGGGGTAAATAAACACTATATCATTCTGCCTCTTTCTACATCAGAGGATAACTCAACTTTTATTATTTCTTAGCAATGGATTCACTGTGGTTTAATTAGTAATTGTGCGGAAAGAACCTTCAGGTAACTTTAGCTTTCTGGGTGCAGCCCCCTTACTTTGCTGGCGATGGCTGTCACTTAGTGCTTCCTTGTGCATATTGAGCCCAGCACCTAATACATCGGACATGGAAATCTAGTTAATCTTAAACCACCAGGACTTCTTTGCTGAAAGTGTATTAAACGTTAGAGTTGTCTTTTATACCGGAGCCTGTTACTGCCCCTGAAGGAGTCTCCGTGTTTCCCCTGCAGGTAATGTATAGGGTCATACAAGTAGCAGAGGGACAGTTGGATGGACAGACGGAAGGGAGCGGCGCCATCAGCGGATTCCCTGCAGCCCAGTCTATGACCCAGGTAACTCCTATATTCCTGTGTAACCCTCACCTGTCGCTGGTGAGACTGGAAAGTAAAGGGTCCTCTCTGGTCTGCAGGCCGTCATCCAGGGTGCATTTACCAGCGATGATACCGGGGAGAACGATGTCTCCGCCACGGAGACCCATTACACCTATTTCCCCGCTGTGGCGGATACCAGTACATCGGTAGGAGGCGGAGCCACCGCAACCACAGTAGTAACGACGCAGAACAGCGAGGCTCTGCTAGGACAAGCCGCCTCCACGGGTGCGGGTAAGACCAGGCCGTTTGTGTAACATGACCTGAGCCTACAGGTCCCTGACCTAATCCCTCCCTCTTCTCCTGCCAGGTCAGTTCTTTGTAATGATGTCCCCCCAGGACGTGCTGCAGGGCGGGGCTCAGCGCTCCATCGCCCCAAGAACTCACCCGTACTCGCCGTGAGTATTTCTCTTCTGATCTATGCCCATTGTCCAGTCCCAGAAGTGTGACATCTAGGAAGTGAGGAAGAGTAGGAACGTTACAGATAAATCTAAGTGAAGGATACAGACATAACAATGGGAGGTGGAAGGGATTAACCCCAAACCTCTGATCTCATGACCTGTAGTGCCGCAGAATAGAGCTTGGGTCTCGCTGACGCCACAAAGTGAAAATAACCCTTTGTTTAATATCGGGGTGGTTACGTTTTACTCATACTGAGCGGTTTCCGTGCTCTGCTCTTCTCCCACCAGGAAATCAGACGGCCCTCGCACCACACGGGATGAGAAGAGAAGGGCTCAGCACAATGAAGGTACGTCAGCCTGCACTACCCTCTACCATGTTTCTGGGGCAGGGATTCATCCTTGGAGAGACCCTATGCTGAATTTTGTGGATGGTTCTATTGTTTCCTTCTCCCAAAAGTACATCAGCCAGATACCTGGCGTTCCTCTCTGGAGTGCTGGCTCCATACATCCCCCTCCTCCGGCTGATTGAATCTAGCATGGGCCCTGAATGTACGGACGCTGGGGTTCCCATTTTCACCCACTAAAACACTCCTAATTCTTCCATATCTGCTGCTGAACACTGAGCAGACAAGTATGTTAATGTGAAACTGATCGCCAGACGTAAGTTATAATGTACACATACCCATAGCTGGGCTCCAGCTCCTACTGTGATAAACCTGCCATCCAGTTACATACACTTAGTTTATTAATTGCAAATATTTCAGGAAAAACGAGCCCTGAGGTATGAAGCTCCTCCTCCTTGGGGGTGACTGTAGTTACGGCACAATATATGAATGTGATCTCTCTCCTCGCAGTGGAACGTCGCCGTCGGGACAAGATCAACAACTGGATCGTTCAGCTCTCTAAGATCATCCCTGACTGTTCCATGGAGAACACCAAGTCGGGACAGGTATGGAGGACGCTCATTACACAATGGGCCTCATTTAGAGCTAGTAACAAACCGGAAAAAAAAGTAAATTTGTACCTGGGCAAACCCCATACGGGTAGAAAATGCTATTTATTCCTTTGCATGCTGGGGCAGTGTCTGCTTCTGTGGTACACCACTTGTTTTCTTTGCTCTACTCCAACATCTTCCCTTAAATAGATCTTGAGCTGGACTGTGGTTGGGTCTCTGAGCCAACCAGAAGCCTTGTCCTTCTGTGTTCATATGTGGCCCTAAGCCTGGAATGACTCCTTTTTATCTACGAGATTGACTCCCAGGTCCTCCCCCTTATAATGCCTCTTCCTACAGAGTAAGGGCGGTATCCTCTCTAAGGCCTGTGACTACATCCAGGAACTGCGCCAAGGCAACATGCGTCTGTCCGACGAGCTACAGAACCTGGAGCAGTTGCAGATGGATAATGAGCTGTTAAGGCAACAGGTGTGTAACCGGTGCTGATAGGTGAGGATTTGGGAAGAGTGAATAATGATATTAACCAGTTCTCATCCACTAGGTGGAGGATCTGAAGAACAAGAACCTCATTCTTCGAGCACAGCTCCGACACCATGGCGTGGAAATAATCATCAAGAATGACACCCGTTGACAGGAGCCGGAGCGGTCGGGGAGAATGATACAATTAAACTATGTTCTCGCACAGCGGACCAATATTTCATAGCTTCCACCGAATATCCTGCATTGTTTTCCTTTCCTCGGACAAGTGTCCAGCCTGCTACTGCTCCGAGATAATACCACACTGTAAATATCCTGGTCAGCAATAAGCCTGGGGTGTCCCTGAGCGGAGGAAGAGGACCCAGCCTGCGGGAGGATCTGTAGAAATGTATATTTGTCCATTTTTTTGTACTTGTCTTGAATGCTCGGTGCTGACCTTGCTTTGTAATTTTTCTTTTTATTAGATTATAATGTGCTGTACAGTCAGGTTTTCTCTTTATTTATGGAGGAGCCCTTTCTTCCTCCGCTCTATCCTGGCCCCCCGGCTTCTTATCTGCGAGCCGTGGTCTAGCTCCTCGCAGGGTGTGAGACGAGAGCCTGGCCCCAGCTCTTGTGTCCTTCCTAAAGAGCCCCTCTACCCCCTGTGTGCCTGAGTCCTTCCTGGACTATGGTCCCAGATTCTCTTCCGTATTCAAGCACAATGTTGTAGACCTATTCAGGGGTAAAGGAGGCTGTCCTAGCACTCACCCATCCACGCCTCCTTACTCCAGCGGCAGCCATGCTTTGTACCCAGGGTCGAGAGGGTGGCACTCTCTAAAGTAGAGGAATGGGACCTACGGGAGGGAGAACGCAAGCTTCCAATAGCTGCATTTACAATTTATTTGATGCAAAAATCTCATGGACTCGTTTTGTTTCTTTAAATACAAATTTCCCCCCTTTCTCCAATCCGGTGCTGTTGTCCCTGGCTCCCTATCTCCCGAAGCACTTCTAGCTCCTAGGCAGCAGTCCACACTTTTCTGTTCATTTGGGGTTTTAGATAATACCCCTTCTTCAGGCCCACCTACTCATTACCCGTCTCCAGCCCTGGGGGGGTCCTAGTCCATGGTGCTTGACCATATTCTTACTGCGGCAGTCAGTTATGTATTAACCTGAATAAATGCCATATTTATACCGTATAGAGATGGTGTCTCAGCTGGTTAATATCTCTGTGCGGGCATTGTACAGTTTCTGGGACCCTTCATGTACTCGGTGATGTGAGGGGTGGTCTACTGCAATGGTGGATATACTGTAACGGAACGTAACTTATCTATAGGGTCACCCTCCTGTCAACCCCATATTTTATACTGCAATATCAACATTTGTTACAACGCTTCCATCTTATGCAAATGAGTAAAATGTGGGAGTGGTTTAGGGAACGCCACCTGTGTAGAATAGAGGTGGTTTTGCATGTGTTGAATCAGCACTCGGCTATGTAGGAAATGATCTCCTCTTAGGAAAAGAGAACGGCTAGAAACATCTGATACTAAGAAACCAGAGAAATACATTTATTATAAGAGACTTGTACATCCTAAATATGGTGGAACAGGAGCTGTTCCATCTATGGTCTTATTAATTCTTAGATTACCATCTAGAATACTATACATTGCTATTAGTAAACTGCACATTCTAAACCTTGAAGTAATAAATCCGGGTTATTTATAAACTGATCCCAAACACAAGGATATGTGGCGCATGTAGACCTCCGTTAAATCTGGTTTTAGTTTAAATTTTTATGCCTGATTCTTTTTTTGGGGGATTTTGTATTCCTTCTAAATATGATTGTGATGTGACATAGGGTGTATAGTGTCACCATCCATGTGCTGAGACATAGGGTGTGTAGTGTGACTATCCATGTGCTGAGACATAGGGTGTATAGTGTCACCATCCATGTGCTGTGGGTTAGGGTGTCTGATGGGACCATCCATGTGCTGTGGGTTAGGGTGTCTGATGGGACCATCCATGTGATGTGGGTTAGGGTGTCTGGTGGGACCATCCATGTGATGTGGGTTAGGTTGTCTGATGGGACCATCCATGTGATGTGGGTTAGGGTGTCTGATGGGACCATCCATGTGATGTGGGTTAGGTTGTCTGATGGGACCATCCATGTGCTGTGGGTTAGGGTGTCTGATGGGACCATCCATGTGCTGTGGGTTAGGTTGTCTGATGGGACCATCCATGTGATGTGGGTTAGGGTGTCTGATGGGACCATCCAAGTGATGTGGGTTAGGGTGTCTGATGGGACCATCCAAGTGATGTGGGTTAGGGTGTCTGATGGGACCATCCAAGTGATGTGGGTTAGGGTGTCTGATGGGACCATCCAAGTGATGTGGGTTAGGGTGTCTGATGGGACCATCCATGTGATGTGGGTTAGGTTGTCTGGTGGGACCATCCATGTGATGTGGGTTAGGGTGTCTGATGGGACCATCCAAGTGATGTGGGTTAGGGTGTCTGCTGTAAAACAGACAATCTACAGAGCCGTTACTTTGGTCCTAATGACTCCTATTAGACTACACTAAGTAGCCGGAGTTGACTGAGTACAGAGATGATTGGAAAGCTGGTGTGGGTACAGGGCTGGTGTTCTCTTCGTCGTCGTCCTCGCTGTCTGTTACAGAGTCGTCTGTCCCTGAGGGCATTCTCTGCGGTCTGATGTTAGGTGTGATGGAGACCTGACTCCGCCGGACACTGTAGAGGATGTGAGTAGACGGCTGCTCCTTCGGAATACCTGCCAACCACACAGATGGGGCCACCCTGCTGGATACGGTGGTGTCACCGAATGGGCTCTTGGTTACATGAAGTAGTCCTGAAGAAAGATTATCCACCCTATAGAGAGGGAAAATGTGACATTGATTGTATGTTGTAATCCAGCCTGTCGCAATGTAATCACAAGTGAAAGACCATTTATTGTGTTAGAAGAATATACGTTAATGGGGGTATATTTGTAGGAAAGTGAAAATGTTCTTTATGAAACAACAAATTCTAAGTGTCAGAAAAACAAAAGCCTGCCTTCTTTATTCTTATTTACATAAAGTGGAAATCCAAGAAATGGGGATATAACATCTTAGGGACTAGTTTGTCACTTTCCCAAACCTTTACCTGGACATCTCTCATTCCCATCACCGTCCCCAACCTTTACCTGGACATCTCTCATTCCCATCACCGTCCCCAACCTTTACCTCGTCATCTCTCCCTCCCGTCACCATCTTCCAACCTTTACCTGGACATCTCATGTTCCTGTCGCTTTCCCCGACTCTGCTGGTGTAGGGACAAGACCAGAGCAAAGAGCACCAAGAGAACTAATCCCATAATCAGGGTGATTGTGATGGCAGTGAAAATGCCCATTGAGCTGAGTCCTCCTGTAACACAGAAGAGTAGAACTGGTATCCGTCACCAATATGTACACGATATGATGGATTCATAAGCAGCATCTGGACAGCAAATTGAAAACATTCTCCAAAGTGTATGATTTAATAAAAATAATACAGCACCGATAGATCCACATTTAATGCTGCACGATCACTTCCCAATTAGTATATTACTCCATCCCTTTTTCACAGCAGTGTTGTATAATATCAGCCCTATTTCTGCCCTCGGCCTGGATACTTCTACCAATTCTCCACAGTAGGCCGCACTCCTGATGGAGCTGAATGTACGGCCTCCGCAAGCAGCTCTACCAGGAACAATGAGATCCAGTACCCAGAGTGAGAATGAGTATGGCTATGGGTGTAACTAGACAGTTGTGGGCCCCCGTGTCTTGCCCAATAGTGGAAAAACTCATATATATTTGACTAGTCCCCCTCATCTGTGGGGCCGTTGGCATCTGTACTTGTGCTAGTGATGTCCCTGTGTAGGTAGACATGGTAAATACTGTGTGTTTTGTGGGTAATTCTTCCACTGGTACCATCAGCCACTCACCTACACGTAGGTGCAGCTCCACCGCACAGGACTGAGAGCCCAGCTGGTTGGTCACCGTACAGCGATACAGACCGGACGTTTCCGATGTCAGGTTTGTAAGAGAAACAGAACCACGATAATCTGCTGGAACAACAGGTGCATTCAGCTTTAAGTATTCTCTGGTATGTAAATCTATCCATATATGGTTGTTCCATAATCTCATACTGACTGTGTGGACAGAGAATGCTACAACAAAGGATCATAGACATTTCTAGATATCATTTTCAGGAGATGTAACATGATTAATGAACGAATGCAATTTATGGGAAATTGAGTGAAAGGGTAGAGGAAGCCATGTTTTGTGGACCAGTCCTCCGATCCATTGGTTGTAACATTTACAAATGTACGGGAAGAAATTCCCAAACTCTTGAGTATCTGTCTTAATATTATCTCATTCATTTACGCTCAAAGAGGTTCCTTAAAGTGTCCTTCAGTATGGTCACTGGCAGGAAACTTGATTGTGTCTCTTATGATGAAACCCTAGTTCCAAATACTTCCAGGACTGACAACTTTCTGAAACATGTATGTATGTTCTATCAGCTGCTAAGAAGTGTGAGGACCGGGGGAACCTCTGCCGTCCTGATAGAGATGGAGCTTGTTCTGAGCAGATAGCCGGGATTAACAGTGGATCAGTGGTCAGGAGATCTGTACTTAGACGTTGAGACTTTAGAGAGCTCTTTCTTATGACCGTAGCCTCCCCTCAGGCTCCTTTTCAGGCCATGTTATTCACATCACATGTGTCTCATGTCACCTGATTCGACTGACCTGCTAATCGATTTGAGATTTTGGTAGGCAGTCAGGTGATAATTGTCCAAGTTTTGGGATTGACTAACAAGTGCTGGCCTAGAGCCATGTTTTTGTTTCTAAAATGAAGTAGTGTTTGTATAGGGTCAAATGGAATTGGGCAGCACGGTGGCCTAGTGGTTAGCACTTCTGCCTCACAGCGCTGGGGTCATGAGTTCCATTCCCGACCATGGCCTTATCTGTGTGGAGTTTGTATGTTCTCCCCGTGTTTGTGTGGGTTTCCTCCGGGTGCTCCGGAAACATACTAGTAGGTTAATTGGCTGCTATCAAAATTGACCCTAGTCTCTCTCTGTCTGTCTGTGTGTATGTTAGGTGATTTAGACTATAAGCTCCAATGGGGCAGGGACTGATATGAGTGAGTTCTCTGTACAGCGCTGCGGAATCAGTGGCGCTATATAAATAAATGGTGATGATGATGATGATGATGAAATGGAAGTGGAAATTTAGAAATGACATTATGGAAAATTTAGATTAAAATTGAATTGAATGATTGGAGGGCATTAGGGTTCCCACAGTGCAGTGTGCTGAGGGTTGGACCTTCCCTTTATCCCAGAGTCCCATAACATCCGGTTCCAGAAACGATACAGAGAGGTTCTGGGGAGCAGTTGATGGATTTAATGGAACCCACAGTTGAACTTCTCACCTTCTAGGCTGGTGATGAGCAGTTGACCGTCAGGCGGGATTTTCTCCCATTTGACCGTTGGTGCTGGAATCCCTTCTCTTACTGAGCATCGCAGATTAATCCTTCCCCCTTCTTGGCTCTGACCTTCGCTCGAACATTCAGGATTTGAGGGTGGGACTGCAGAGATAGAATACAAATATAAATCGTTTTCCAAGTTCAAAAATAACCATTAGATTGATTTCCAGGAGAAGATGAACGTGTGTTTCAGTGAACAAACAGTGACAACTTTTATCTAGTTGTAGCCTTAATACAGACTTACACCAAGTGGTGTTCCACTGATAAGATATAATTTATAACACAGATTCTGAGACACTTGGGCTGCAGACCTCTGATCTAAAGCTGGGTACACACTAACGTGATATCTGACCTACCAGTCAGTTATTGTGTGATCTGTAGTGTGTACCCAGTTTACTCCATGACAACTCTTCAACAAATTCAACCCCCACCCCATCCGAGCCCCCACTTCCTTCAAACATTTAAATATGAACTCTATGTAAATGTGACAGAAATATGACAAAAGGAGGTAATGGGATTACGTTCACCAAAACCACTTATTAATGTTTCACACTTAAATCACATACACATGTAGCATGAGCCTCCATGGGCTTCGTATGTTCACAAAGAATCACGGAGAATACACTAAATTGATTTAATCTGAAAAATGTTTCCAAGGCTTAGTTATAAAAAAAGTTAATGACAATACATACAATAAATTGCACAAATAAGTTTCAGAAATAAAATAGAAAATAAAACCAGAATCACTACTTACTAGTTAAGACTTGGCATGTGTGTGAGGGAACACAATTGAGAAATATGGGAAATTTCAGTCTTGATAGACCCCCTCATGAAAATGCACAATGTAATGTTTAAAGCAGAAGATTTTAAAACCCTTCTTACAGGCCCTTCACCCCCTACCTTAGGAATTACATTTTCAATTAGGTCAGATTGATTACCAAAATGACACAAAGTGAGTTATAGATGTCCTGATATCTGGAATGTTCACAGGGCCTGAGTTCTCACCTCTGCTCACTTGAGTGGCTGGATGGTTTACAACTTTGGGGCTTCAAACTCCTCCGAGATGTTTATCTATCCCGGGCCTGGCTAGTTTCTAAAGAGTATTGACACTTGCATAGGTTCAGACTCATGTCATTTAGCAAAGCACACGTTGAGATTACATTACAGGTTACATACAATATACATTGTCATACCTGACTATTAAGGGAAAATAACAATAGTACATAATCATCACAATCATCGTCATCACTATTTATATAGCACCACCAATTCTGCAGCTAATTACCCTACCAGTATGTTTTTGGAGTGTTTGTTGAAATCAGAGCACAATCACGCAAACACTGGAAGAACATACAAACTGCACACAGATAAGGTCCTGGTTGGGAATCGAACTCGTGCAACACGAAGACATTTTTACAGAAGTAAAATTAAACTAACACCAACGTTTTCAAATAAAGTGGTTACATAATTAAAGTTGCTACTAAAATGTTTATACTTGGATACAACAGTTGTGGGTCATATCCAACAGCAAAAATCCTAAACAATGCTGCCTTGTTGATATCAAGTGAAAGATAAAGTAAATTATATAGTAAACGTTCCCAGAGTGTAAAATAAGAAATTAAACTTATCTGAAGGTGCAAAACCCATTTAATGTTATTATAGAATATGATGTCAATATAAAAATTGTGTTATGTTTTCTAGACTTTTTTTTCTCTAAGTATGGTATAATCCTTACTGCGAACATCTTTACCTATGTTGTTACTCCAAGTCCTTTTTATACAGTCACCCCATTGTACTGCTCCTTCATACACAGCCACCATTACAGTCAATGCCTCAGTAATAACTCTCCCACACAAGTTCCTATGACACTTCTCAGCCAGAATCTCACTAAGATCATCATCATAATCATCACCAAGTTGCCATAAAACTCCACAGCAAAAGAGTTACAGAAATCTAATCTGTTTTAAAACGGAACAAATACACCAGGTTAACAAAGAAGCTGGGACAATTGTAAACTATAATTTATAGCCTAATATCTCCTACTATATGGATCTGCAGACTCTCCCTATCAGTGTATCCATAATGATGAGACTTATATTCCTCAAACAGTAGTCCTATCCTAAGAACCTACAAGGTTCTACCCAACATACGTCCATCCTACACTTCCCTCATCTCCAAGTATTCTCCAAACTGCCGGCTCCGATCCTACAGTGATTATCTTTCCTGCCCTTCTATGTCCGCTCATGATGATAAAACACCCATGGCGCGCCTTTACTATGGGATAGTGTACCTGAAAAATATCGGCCCATATCTCAACCTCTAACAACCTCCAAACTTTCAAGAGCCCCCCAGAACTCACTTCTTTAATGGAACTTCTAATGAAACTTGTTTCTTCACAGTCCTTAGGTAATCATTACTTGTCTATATTAGGTATCCTTTCCATCTGGTCTATTTTGTTTGTTAATTATTATTATTATCGTAGATTTGTAAGACGCCACAGTGCTCTGCAGCGCCGAACAGTAGGGAAAACAGGACATACATAAAACAGGGACATACAAGGCAGACAAAATAAATACAGACATTAGAACAAAGGGTAAGGAGGACCCTGCTCATTAGAGAGCTTATATTCAAAGTGGAAGAGGGCACAGCTGAAACGAGGAGTAAATATGTTTCAGAGTGGAGATTGGGATAGTTGTGAGGGTGCATTAGTGTGAATATTGTTATCGGGGATAAGGTCACCTCTAAAAAAGAGATGGGTTTTCAAAGAGCATCTTAAGATATGAAGGCTGTGGGAAAGTCTGACTGAGCGTGGTAAGGAATCCCATAAGTGGGGAGTAGCACGGGAGAAGTCTTGTAGTGAGAGGTGGTTATCAGAGACGAGACAAGGCGAAGGTCAGAGGTAGATCTAACAGGGTTAAAGTTAAGTTAGGTTTCTTAAGCTGTTATAGTTCTCTTATAATTCGAGGTTGAATGTATATATAAATTGTACCATGCCACATACAGATTATACTGTTATTTACCGGGCCCCTCAGGCTGGAATAACAAGACAAGATGGAATTGAAGCTCTAGAAAACATTAGAAATCCAGTTATTAAGGTAATTTACCCCTTCTCTAGTCAATTGGGGACAGGCCACCGGAATTTAAGGACAACAGCACCTCCGTAAGGCTTTGTCAGCTCCAGACCCTTCAAAAAGGAAAGGCTGACACAGCAGCATAGGACAAAGAGGACCAAGCTGGTGGCATTGACCTGTCCAATGATAGGTTGTGTTAGAAGCACAGGAGATAAATACATTACTTACCAAGTACAGTAAGTCCAACTAGACCGATATTGGGCGTTGCTCCATCAGGAGGGTTGATCACCGTGCACTGGTATGTGCCGGTGTCGGATATCCGGGTATGGTTAATGAAGATACTGGCATCCTGGATTGGCTGGAAGGCAAATCTTACACGCCCCAAATATTCACTCAAACTTTCCACAATCTGACCTTGTTCATACGAGATGACCTGTCCACAGAGGATAATAATATAATATAACATAATATAATAATATGCCAGTTAGCACAAGGGCTCAAAATCAAACGTGATTAGTACTTTACTACCTTGCAGACCCGTGGAAGGATCTTCTACACTACAAAGAGTAAATAACAGAGCAGAGAGATAAATAAATCTAACGGATTCAAGAACAGGCTGAAGATGATCCCAGTGAATGAAGAGTATAATAATAATGGCCTTCTAAACATATGCCACACAATGACTTACATTAAACTACTTACAGAGCTCTGGGGAGTAGCGGATACTACATAAATAAATGTTAATAATAATAATGAATACTAGAAAAATAAGAGCCCCTGGGGGCATTTCAGCCCCAGTACATTATTGCTCTTCTCTCCCAGATGATAAAAAGGTATTTGGTGAATTCTATAACACAAGAGTATGGTTATAACTCATCTTTCCAATCAACCTTCTTTCTGCTACAAGTCTACAACATAATTTGACATTTTTTTTTCCTGCTTCTTCTCATTCAGTTCAGTAAAAAGTGGCCATAGTTTAGTAAAAACCACAATAATCTATCACTTTTACGGCATATAAGTAATATTGTTATTTCGACAAATTTTCCCATAATCATAACCCTAACTCTACTGTCATACCTCTTCATGGTCCTAACTCTAACCCTAACTCTACTGTCATACCTCTTCATGCTCCTAACTCTAACTCTACTGTCATACCTCTTCATGCTCCTAACTCTAACTCTACTGTCACACCTCTTCATGGTCCTAACTCTAACTCTACTGTCACACCTCTTCATGGTCCTAACTCTAACCCTACCTCTACTGCCATACCTCTTCATGGTCCTAACTCTAACCCTAACCCTACTGTCTTACCTCTTCATGGTCCTAACTCTACTGTCATACCTCGTCATAGTCCTAACTCTAACCCTACCTCTACTGCCATACCTCTTCATGGTCCTAACTCTAACCCTAACCCTACTGTCATACCTCTTCATGGTCCTAACTCTACTGTCATACCTCTTCATGGTTCTAACTCTAACCCTACCTCTACTGCCATACCTCTTCATGGTCCTAACTCTAACCCTACCTCTACTGCCATACCTCTTCATGGTCCTAACTCTAACCCTAACCCTACTGTCATACCTCTTCATGGTCCTAACTCTACTGTCATACCTCTTCATGGTTCTAACTCTAACCCTAACCCTACTGTCATACCTCTTCATGGTCCTAACTCTACTGTCATACCTCTTCATGGTCCTAACTCTACCTCTACTGCCATACCTCTTCATGGTCCTAACTCTAACCCTAACCCTACTGTCATACCTCTTCATGGTCCTAACTCTACTGTCATACCTCTTCATGGTCCTAACTCTAACCCTAACCCTACTGTCATACCTCTTCATGGTCCTAACTCTAATGTCATACCTCTTCATGGTCCTAACTCTAACCCTAACCCTACTGTCATACCTCTTCATGGTCCTAACTCTAACCCTAACCCTACTGTCATACCTCTTCATGGTCCTAACTCTACTGTCATACCTCTTCATGGTCCTAACTCTAACCCTAACCCTACTGTCATACCTCTTCATGGTCCTAACTCTAACCCTAACCCTACTGTCATACCTCTTCATGGTCCTAACTCTAACCCTAACCCTACTGTCATACCTTTTCATGGTCCTAACTCTAACCCTAACCCTACTGTCATACCCCTTCATGGTTCTAACTCTAACCATAACCCTACTGTCATACCTCTTCATGGTCCTAACTCTAACCCTACTGTCATACCTCTTTATGGTCCTAACTCTAACCCTAACCCTACTGTCATACCTCTTCATGGTCCTATCTCTAACCCTAACCCTACTGTCATACCTCTTCATGGTCCTAACTCTAACCCTAACCCTACTGTCATACCTCTTCATGGTCCTAACTCTACTGTCATACCTCTACATGGTCCTAACTCTACTGTCATACCTCTTCATGGTCCTAACTCTAACCCTAACCCTACTGTCATACCTCTTCATGGTCCTAACTCTACTGTCATACCTCTTCATGGTCCTAACTCTAATCATAACCCTACCGTCATACCTCTTCATGGTCCTAACTCTACTGTCATACCTCTTCATGGTCCTAACTCTAACTCTAACCCTACTGTCATACCTCTTCATGGTCCTAACTCTAACCCTAAACCTACTGTCATACCTCTTCATGGTCCTAACTCTAACCCTAACCCTACTGTCATACCTCTTCATGGTCCTAACTCTAACCCTACTGTCATACCTCTTTATGGTCCTAACTCTAACCCTAACTCTACTGTCATACCTCTTAATGGTCCTAACTCTAACCCTAACCCTACTGTCATACCTCTTCATGGTCCTAACTCTAACCCTAACCCTACTGTCATACCTCTTCATGGTCCTAACTCTAACCCTAACCCTACTGTCATACCTATTCATGGTCCTAACTCTAACCCTAACTGTACTGTAATACCTCTTCATGGTCCTAACTCTAACCCTAACCCTACTGTCATACCTCTTCATGGTCCTAACTCTAACCCTACCTCTACTGCCATACCTCTTCATGGTCCTAACTCTAACCCTACCTCTACTGCCATACCTCTTCATGGTCCTAACTCTAACCCTAACCCTACTGTCATACCTCTCCATGCTCCTAACTCTACTGTCATACCTCTTCATGGTCCTAACCCTACTGTCATACCTCTTCATGGTCCTAACTCTAACCCTAACCCTACTGTCATACCTCTTCATGGTCCTAACTCTAACCCTAACCCTACTGTCATACCTATTCAAGGTCCTAACTCTAACCCTAACCCTACTGTCATACCTCTTCATGGTCCTAACTCTACTGTCATACCTCTTCATGGTCCTAAATCTACTGTCATACCTCTTCATGGTCCTAACTCTAACTGTAACCCTACTGTCATACCTCTTCATGGTCCTAACTCTACTGTCATACCTCTTCATGGTCCTAACTCTAACCCTAACCCTACTGTCATACCTCTTCATGGTCCTAACTCTACTGTCATACCTCTTCATGGTCCTAACTCTAACCCTAACTATACTACCATACCTCTTCATGCTCCTAACTCTAAGCCTAACTCTACTGTCATACCTATTCATGGTCCTAACTCTAACCCTAACTCTACTGTCATACCTCTTCATGCTCCTAACTCTAACCCTAACCCTACTGTCATACCTCTTCATGGTCCTAACTCTAACCCTAACCCTACTGTCATACCTCTTCATGGTCCTAACTCTAACCCTACTGTCATACCTCTTTATGGTCCTAACTCTAACCCTAACCCTACTGTCATACCTCTTCATGGTCCTAACTCTAACCCTAACTCTACTGTCATACCTCTTAATGGTCCTAACTCTAACCCTAACCCTACTGTCATACCTCTTCATGGTCCTAACTCTAACCCTAACCCTACTGTCATACCTCTTCATGGTCCTAACTCTAACCCTAACCCTACTGTCATACCTCTTCATGGTCCTAACTCTAACCCTAACCCTACTGTCATACCTCTTCATGGTCCTAACTCTAACCCTAACCCTACTGTCATACCTCTTCATGGTCCTAACTCTAACCCTACCTCTACTGCCATACCTCTTCATGGTCCTAACTCTAACCCTACCTCTACTGCCATACCTCTTCATGGTCCTAACTCTAACCCTAACCCTACTGTCATACCTCTCCATGCTCCTAACTCTACTGTCATACCTCTTCATGGTCCTAACCCTACTGTCATACCTCTTCATGGTCCTAACTCTAACCCTAACCCTACTGTCATACCTTTTCATGGTCCTAACTCTAACCCTAACCCTACTGTCATACCTCTTCATGGTCCTAACTCTAACCCTAACCCTACTGTCATACCTATTCATGGTCCTAACTCTACTGTCATACCTCTTCATGGTCCTAACTCTAACCCTAACCCTACTGTCATACCTCTTCATGGTCCTAACTCTACTGTCATACCTCTTCATGGTCCTAACTCTAACCCTAACCCTACTGTCATACCTCTTCATGGTCCTAACTCTACTGTCAAACCTCTTCATGGTCCTAACTCTAACCCTAACCCTACTGTCATACCTCTTCATGGTCCTAACTCTAACCCTAACCCTACTGTCATACCTCTTCATGGTCCTAACTCTAACCCTAACCCTACTGTCATACCTCTTCATGGTCCTAACTGTAACCCTAACCCTACTGTCATACCTCTTCATGGTCCTAACTCTGACCCTAACCCTACTGTCATACCTCTTCATGGTCCTAACTCTAACCCTAACCCTACTGTCATACCTCTTCATGGTCCTAACTCTAACCCTAACTCTACTGTCATACCTCTTAATGGTTCTAACTCTAACCCTAACCCTACTGTCATACCTCTTCATGGTCCTAACTCTAACCCTAACCCTACTGTCATACCTCTTCATGGTCCTAACTCTAACCCTAACCCTACTGTCATACCTCTTCATGGTCCTACCTCTAACCCTAACCCTCCTGTCATACCTCTTCATGGTCCTAACTCTAACCCTAACCCTACTGTAATACCTCTTCATGGTCCTAACTCTAACCCTAACCCTACTGTCATACCTCTTCATGGTCCTAACTCTAACCCTAACCCTACTGTCATACCTCTTCATGGTCCTAACTCTAACCCTAACCCTACTATCATACCTATTCATGGTCCTAACTATAACCCTAACTCTACTGTCATACCTCTTCATGGTCCTAACTATAACCCTAACTCTACTGTCATACCTCTTCATGGTCCTAACTCTACTGTCATACCTCTTCATGGTCCTAACTCTAACCCTAACTATACTACCATACCTCTTCATGCTCCTAACTCTAAGCCTGACTCTACTGTCATACCTCTTTATGCTCCTAACACTAACCCTACCTCTACTATCATACCTCTTCATGCTCATAACTCTAACCTTACCTCTACTGTCATACCTCTTCATGCTCATAATCCTAACTCTACTGCCATACCTCTTCATGCTCCTAACTCTAACCCTATCTATACTGCCATACCTCTTTCTGGTCCTAACACTAACCCTACCTATACTGCCATACCTCTTCATGCTCCTAACTCTAACCCTAACTCTACTGCCATACCTCTTCATGCTCCTAACTCTAACCCTAACTTTACTGTCATACCTCTTCATGCTCCTAACTCTAACCCTAACTCTACTACCATACCTCTTCATGCTCCTAACTCTAACCATAACTCTACTGCCATACCTCTTTATGCTCCTAACTCTACTGTCATACCTCTTCATGGTCCCAACTCTAACCCTAACTCTACTGTCATACCTCTTTATGGTCCTAACTCTAACCCTAACCCTACTATCATACCTATTCATGGTCCTAACTATAACCCTAACTCTACTGTCATACCTCTTCATGGTCCTAACTATAACCCTAACTCTACTGTCATACCTCTTCATGGTCCTAACTCTAACCCTAACTCTACTGTCATACCTCTTCATGGTCCTAACTCTACTGTCATACCTCTTCATGCTCATAACTCTAACCTTACCTCTACTGTCATACCTCTTCATGCTCATAATCCTAACTCTACTGCCATACCTCTTCATGCTCCTAACTCTAACCCTATCTATACTGCCATACCTCTTTCTGGTCCTAACACTAACCCTACCTATACTGCCATACCTCTTCATGCTCCTAACTCTAACCCTAACTCTACTGCCATACCTCTTCATGCTCCTAACTCTAACCCTAACTTTACTGTCATACCTCTTCATGCTCCTAACTCTAACCCTAACTCTACTACCATACCTCTTCATGCTCCTAACTCTAACCATAACTCTACTGCCATACCTCTTTATGCTCCTAACTCTACTGCCATACCTCTTCATGCTCCTAACTCTAACCCTACCTCTACTGTCATACCTCTTCATGCTCCTAACTCTAACCCTATCTCTACTGCCATACCTCTTTATGGTCCTAACACTAACCCTACCTCTACTGCCATACCTCTTCATGCTCCTAACTCTACTGTCATACCTCTTCATGCTCCTAACTCTAACCCTATCTCTACTGCCATACCTCTTTATGGTCCTAACACTAACCCTACCTCTACTGCCATACCTCTTCATGCTCCTAACTCTACTGTCATACCTCTTCATGGTCCTAACTCTAACCCTAACTATACTACCATACCTCTTCATGCTCCTAACTCTAACCTTACCTCTACTGTCATACCTCTTCATGGTCCTAACTCTAACCCTAACTCTACTACCATACCTCTTTATGCTCATAACTCTAACCCTAACTCTACTGTCATACCTCTTCATGCTCCTAACTCTAACCCTATCTCTACTGTCACACCTCTTCATGCTCCTAACTCTAAGCCTAACTCTACTGCCATACCTCTTCATGCTCCTAACTCTAACCCTAACTCTACTGCCATACCTCTTCATGCTCCTAACTCTAACCCTATCTCTACTGTCACACCTCTTCATGCTCCTAACTCTAAGCCTAACTCTACTTCCATACCTCTTCATGCTCCTAACTCTAACCATAACTCTACTGTCATACCTCTTCATGGTCCTAACTCTAACCCTAACTCTACTACCATACCTCTTCATGCTCCTAACTGTCACGGGCACTAGGAGTCTTTACCCAGGTATCACCAGATGATAGACTTACCAGAGCAGTATAGTTGGTAATATGGTACTCTGGTAGCGGGGTGATCACGGAACAGGAGACAGCAGGTGATAAGAGAATGCTCGAGGAAAGTCTATGACTAGCAGCACTGGTAAAGGTAGATAACTGTACACGAAGAACTGGATGGACAAGGAAATGTGAGGGTAGTCAGTGGTCTGCGTATAGCAAGTTGTACCGCTGTCTGGGTGAAGGAATGGAATCCAGGTGAAGGTATCCGGGGAGTCAGTGGTCTGCGTAAGCAAGTTGTACCACTGCTATATGAAAGGATACTAGAAACTGGTGACTCAGAAAACAGGGAACAGTGGTCTGCCTCTAGCAAGTTGTACCATTGAAATATATAAGTGAGGAGGAGCACGGGGAGATAAATGCAATGCAGAGTATACACGGGCACACTGAACTTGATCCCACGATGATATGCACACAATAATAATAACTGAGCAGCACTGCACAAATATACAAAGTCACGAGAACTATCCAGGCTAAACGGTAACACAGTCAAATGATAGCAATAGTCCCAGTGGATAGGAAACTCCGGAGGAGAACAACTCAGTCCAGCTAGATATGCAATACACCAGCACAGTCAATGAGAAGTATGCATACCGTGGTTCAGGAGAGCAGGCTGTCAGAGAGAGGTGCAGGGATACCTGAACGGCTGGAGGCCGGCAGGATGCAAAGTCCCAGGAGGGTGGAAGCGGTAACCAAGTAGGTGCAGCGCACGGTAGGTAGACCAGCAAGGATGTAAACAATACTCAGGAAGCAGTAGTATATAGAACTGGACACCTGGAGAACACGGGAGAGTTGAGGCGGTCTAGCTGAGATGAAAGCAGCGGAGCGTTGATCCGATGCAGACAGGCGAGTTGACACAAGCAGGAACACTGTAGAAGCACGGAGACAGCGGATCGGCTGGCTGCAGACACGATGAGTACTGGAGGGTTGCGATGAGCAGGACACTGCAGATACACGGAGGCAGCGGATAGGAATCAGCTGGTGCAGTCATGATGAAACACGAAAGAGTTGAAGTGGTTTGGAGACTGTAGAAGCACGGAGGCAGCGGATAGGAATCAGCTGGTGCAGTCACGATGAAACACGAAAGAGTTGAAGTGGTTTGGAGACTGTAGAAGCACGGAGGCAGCGGATAGGAATCAGCTGGTGCAGTCACGATGAAACACGGGAGAGTTGAAGTGATTTGGAAGCCACAAACGAACAACAGGAATCAGCAGGAGCTGAATACACGAGGAAACACAGGAACACCTTCAGAGGCTCATGGGGAATGAGACTCCAAGATCAGGCAACGAGGTATTGACCACAGGTGCTTTAAATAGGGAGTGTTGCCTGATCAGCCAATTAACTAAAAGGAACATGTACTGAAGGGTTGAAAGGGCTGCACATGCGCAGACCCTCAGGATGGTGGACGGCCACGGTTCCTAAACACACGAGAAGTAGCACTCACAGTCCGGTGAGTGACAGTACCCCCCCTTTTAAAGGTGGGCACAGAACACCTGGAACCGGGTTTGTCCGGAAACTTGAAATAAAACTTCTTAAGAAGAGCTGGAGCGTTGAGATCTTCAGTCTTTATCCATGAACGCTCCTCAGGACCAAAGCCCTTCCAATGAACGAGGAAACGGAGAACTCCTCGCAAAATTTTTGCATCCAATATATGAGTAATCTCAAAGTCTTCCTCTTGATGAATTTGAACTGGCCGCGGTGCTGAAGGAGGGACCGAGAAACGGTTGATGATGAGAGGTTTGAGCAAGGACACATGGAAGGCGTTGGAAATACGAAGATTCTTATGAAGTAGAAGTTTGAAACAAACTGGATTTATCACTTGAATGATCCTATATGGACCAATAAAACGAGGAGCGAATTTCATAGATGGGACCTTCAAACGAATATTTTTGGTAGATAACCAGACACGATCTCCAATTTTCAGTGGTGGAATAGCCCGTCTCTTTTTATCTGCAAAAGACTTATATCTGGCAGATGTCTTCTTTAAACAGGTTTTGACCTGAGACCAAATATTTTTGAAAGTTTGACAAACAGTCTCTACAGCAGGAACTTGGGTGGGAGGGAGGGCAGGAAATTCCGGAAAAGACGGATGGTGACCGTAAACCACAAGCACTTGACTTTTTGAAGATGACTCCTGAGGCCCATCTTCAACGTCCGAGGACGTCACGAACGCCCGATGAGGAGGAAGGCGTTCAGACTGAACCTTATCGCACAGATCCGTAGATGAAGGATCCTGTGGAGGGAGACCTGGTGGACCCGGTGAAATAGACGACTGCTGTATTTTGAATGGAACAACTTGAGAGAGACAACGATGATGACATTCAGCTCCCCAAAACGTAACTTGAGGAGTGCGCCAGTCAATCTGGGGAGAGTGACATTGAAGCCATGGAAGGCCTAAAACAATCGGACTTGTAGTAACAGGAAGAATTAAAAACGAAATTTCTTCTTGGTGTAGCACACCAATCTGAAGAGTTACTGGAGACATACTCTGGGTGATGAGACCCTTGATAAGAAGTGATCCATCAATAGCAGTCACAGTAATAGGTGTCTTCAGGGTAATCACTGGTAGGGACCATTGATTCACGAGGGATTTAGAAATAAAATTTCCCGCAGCTCCAGAATCAATAAGTGCTTGGGACTCAAAGGATTTGGTAGGGAAGGAAATTGAAACATCAAAAGCACAGACTTTTAATTTCGTAGAACAAGGAGAGGACTCCAGGAACCCTAACCTTATCTCCCCAGTATTGGTTAGAGCCCGGCATTTCCTGGGACAAGAATTGAGCATATGTGTGGAATCAGCACAATAGATGCAAAGTCTATTTTTTACTCTTCGGTCCCTCTCCTCTGAAGTTAATTTGGAGCGACCTATCTCCATGGGTATCACCGGAGATGGAGCTGGGCGAAATTGAGGTACCGAGCGAAGAGGCGCTTTGAAGGAAGTTACTTTTTCGGAATCATTCTCACGAAACCTCATGTCTACACGAAGGCAAAGGGAAATCAAATCATCCAAAGAGGAGTGTACTTCTTGTGAGGTCAGTGCGTTTTTAATTTTATCGGAAAGCCCCTGCCAGAAGGCGGCGATAAGTGCCTCAGCGTTCCACTGAAGTTCAGAGGCTAGTATCCGAAATTGAATGACGTACTGAGCTACAGTGCGAGATCCTTGGCGAAGACGGAGAATGCTGGATGCAGCGGAAATAACACGACCTGGTTCATCGAATACACTTCGGAACGTGGAAATAAATTTGGCACTATCCTGTAATAATGGGTCATTTCTTTCCCACAGAGGGGATGCCCATGCGAGAGCTTGTCCAGAAAACAAGGAAATGAGATAGGCCACTCTGGAACGATGAGTAGAGAAATTTTGAGGTTGGAGCTCAAAATGAACTGAGCATTGAGTAAGAAAACCCCTACATGTTTTGGGGTCTCCATCATATTTTGACGGAGTAGGCAGGTGTAGCGCGGAAGCAGCAGACACCTGGGATGGCACAGGGGAAGAAGATGACGACACGGGAGGATCAACAGTGGCTGCTACATTTTGCACAGAAGTTACTTGGGCGACTAAAGTCTGATAACATTGCAGCAACTGTTGTTGACGAACATCTTGTTGTTCCATACGGGTAACCAGATACCGCAGCATCTCTATAGCTGTTGGTTCCGATCCTGGGTTTGTCATGGCCTGATCTTACTGTCACGGGCACTAGGAGTCTTTACCCAGGTATCACCAGATGATAGACTTACCAGAGCAGTATAGGTGGTAATATGGTACTCTGGTAGCGGGGTGATCACGGAACAGGAGACAGCAGGTGATAAGAGAATGCTCAAGGAAAGTCTATGACTAGCAGCACTGGTAATAGGTAGATAACTGTACACGAGGAACTGGATGGACAAGGAAACGTGAGGGTAGTCAGTGGTCTGCGGATAGCAAGTTGTACCACTGCTATAGTGAGGAGGAATGTCCAGGAGTAACGAGGAGGTGATGAGAGTCAGCGGTCTGCGGTTAGCAAGTTGTACCGCTGTCTGGGTGAAGGAATGGAATCCAGGTGAAGGTATCCGGGGAGTCAGTGGTCTGCGTTAGCAAGTTGTACCACTGCTATGTGAAAGGATACTGGAAACAGGTGACTAGGGAAACAGGGAACAGTGGTCTGCCTCTAGCAAGTTGTACCATTGAAATATATAAGTGAGGAGGAGCACGGGGAGAGAAATGCAATGCAGAGTATACACGGGCACACTGAACTTGATCCCACGATGATATGCACACAATAATAATAACTGAGCACTGCACAAATATACAAAGTCACTAGAACTATCCAGGCTAAAAGGTAACACAGTCAAATGATAGCAATAGTCTCAGTGGATAGGAAACTCCGGAGGAGAACAACTCAGTCCAGCAAGATATGCAATACACCAGCACAGTCAATGAGAAGTATGCATACCGTGGTTCAGGAGAGCAGGCTGTCAGAGAGAGGTGCAGGGATACCTGAACGGCTGGAGGCCGGCAGGATGCGAAGTCCCAGGAGGGTGGAAGCGGTAACCAAGTAGGTGCAGCGCACGGTAGGTAGACCAGCAGGGATGTAAACAATACTCAGGAAGCAGTAGTATATAGAACTGGACACCTGGAGAACACGGGAGAGTTGAGGCGGTCTAGCTGAGATGAAAGCAGCGGAGCGTTGATCCGATGCAGACAGGCGAGTTGACACAAGCAGGAACACTGTAGAAGCACGGAGACAGCGGATCGGCTGGCTGCAGACACGATGAGTACTGGAGGGTTGCGATGAGCAGAACACTGCAGATACACGGAGGCAGCGGATAGGAACCAGCTGGTGCAGTCACGATGAAACACGGGAGAGTTGAAGTGGTCTGGAAACCACAGGAATCAGCAGGAGCTGAATACACGAGGAAACACAGGAACACCTTCAGAGGCTCATGGGGAATGAGACTCCAAGATCACGCAACGAGGTATTGACCACAGGTGCTTTAAATAGGGAGTGTTGCCTGATCAGCCAATTAACTAAAAGGAACATGTACTGAAGGGTTGAAAGGGCTGCACATGCGCAGACCCTCAGGATGGTGGACGGCCACGGTTCCTAAACACACGGGAAGTAGCACTCACAGTCCGGTGAGTGACACTAACACTAACCCTAACTCTACTGTCATACCTCTTCATGGTCCTAACTCTAACCCTAACCCTACTGCCATACCTCTTCATGGTCCTAACTCTACTGTCATACCTCTTCATGGTCCTAACTCTAACCCTAACCCTACTGTCATACCTCTTCATGGTCCTAACTGTAACCCTAACCCTACTGTCATACCTCTTCATGCTCCTAACTCTAACCCTAACTCTACTGTCACACCTCTTCATGGTCCTAACTCTAACCCTAACCCTACTGTCATACCTCTTCATGGTCCTAACTCTAACCCTAACCCTACTGTCATACCTCTTCATGGTCCTAACTCTAACCCTAACCCTACTGTCATACCTCTTCATGCTCCTAACTCTAACCCTAACCCTACTGCCATACCTCTTCATGCTCCTAACTCTAACCCTAACTCTACTGCCATACCTCTTCATGGTCCTAACTCTAACCCTAACCCTACTGCCATACCTCTTCATGGTCCTAACTCTAACCCTAACCCTACTGCCATACCTCTTCATGGTCCTAACTCTAACCCTAACCCTACTGCCATACCTCTTCATGCTCCTAATCTAACTCTGATGTTGCTGATGACTGAAATATTGTTTTTAGACACAATGCCTTGTACACAAGTTCTCTGAAACACAGCACTAGATAAGACTTAGGCAAAACCTTGTACTTTGAACAGAAACTTACAGGTGCGGATCTCTGCTCTTGTACTATGCAGTCATTGTGTGTAACTGACCATTAACACTCTGAACTCAGAAGTGCGTGTGTACAGATCCATTTGCTTCCATTATTCTTTAGCTGTCAGTCTGTAAGAACACACACCTGCTCCATGACCCCTCAGAGATCGGGTGCTGAGGCCAGCGCCTCACTTGCTTTAACCAGTTTACTTCACCTTATAACCTTAATGCAACATCCACAATTGTGAACCTCACAGGATGCCACAATACGGCGACACTCACCTGTAACGGGTGTTTTGGTTCCGCTAGTGGAGAAACTGTCCAGATGATGTTCAGTCTGTTGAGAGCAGCCGTTGTCTGGAATGAGCAGGGGAGTAAAACACTTCCACCTCTAGTGACCTGAACGCTGGGGGTACTAACAGTCACCTTTACTGCACCGACTGCTGAAAGACATGGGGAGAGGGTGACACAGATCACATACAGACCAGTACCCTGTATAACAGGTCACATACAGACCAGTACCCTGTATAACAGGTCACATACAGACCAGTACCCTGTATAACAGGTCACATACAGACCAGTACCCTGTATAACAGGTCACATACAGACCAGTACCCTGTATAACAGGTCACATACAGACCAGTACCCTGTATAACAGGTCACATACAGACCAGTACCCTGTATAACAGATCACATACAGACCAGTACCCTGTATAACAGGTCACATACAGACCAGTACCCTGTATAACAGGTCACATACAGACCAGTACCCTGTATAACAGGTCACATACAGACCAGTACCCTGTATAACAGGTCACATACAGACCAGTACCCTGTATAACAGGTCACATACAGACCAGTACCCCTGTATAACAGGTCACATACAGACCAGTACCCTGTATAACAGGTCACATACAGACCAGTACCCTGTATAACAGGTCACATACAGACCAGTACCCCTGTATAACAGGTCACATACAGACCAGTACCCTGTATAACAGGTCACATACAGACCAGTACCCTGTATAACAGGTCACATACAGACCAGTACCCTGTATAACAGGTCACATACAGACCAGTACCCCTGTATAACAGGTCACATACAGACCAGTACCCTGTATAACAGGTCACATACAGACCAGTACCCCTGTATAACAGGTCACATATAGACCAGTACCCCTGTATAACAGGTCACATACAGACCAGTACCCTGTATAACAGGTCACATACAGACCAGTACCCTGTATAACAGGTCACATACAGACCTGTACCCTGTATAACAGGTCACATACAGACCAGTACCCTGTATAACAGGTCACATACAGACCTGTACCCTGTATAACAGGTCACATACAGACCAGTACCCTGTATAACAGGTCACATACAGACCAGTACCCTGTATAACAGGTCACATACAGACCAGTACCCTGTATAACAGGTCACATACAGACCAGTACCCTGTATAACAGGTCACATACAGACCAGTACCCTGTATAACAGGTCACATACAGACCAGTACCCTGTATAACAGGTCACATACAGACCAGTACCCTGTATAACAGGTCACATACAGACCAGTACCCTGTATAACAGGTCACATACAGACCAGTACCCTGTATAACAGGTCACATACAGACCAGTACCCTGTATAACAGGTCACATACAGACCAGTACCCTGTATAACAGGTCACATACAGACCAGTACCCTGTATAACAGGTCACATACAGACCAGTACCCTGTATAACAGGTCACATACAGACCAGTACCCTGTATAACAGGTCACATACAGACCAGTACCCTGTATAACAGGTCACATACAGACCAGTACCCTGTATAACAGGTCACATACAGACCAATACCCTGTATAACAGGTCACATACAGACCAGTACCCTGTATAACAGGTCACATACAGACCAGTACCCCTGTATAACAGGTCACATATAGACCAGTACCCTGTATAACAGGTCACATACAGACCAGTACCCTGTATAACAGGTCACATACAGACCAGTACCCTGTATAACAGGTCACATACAGACCAGTACCCTGTATAACAGGTCACATACAGACCAGTACCCTGTATAACAGGTCACATACAGACCAGTACCCTGTATAACAGGTCACATACAGACCAATACCCTGTATAACAGGTCACATACAGACCAGTACCCTGTATAACAGGTCACATACAGACCAGTACCCTGTATAACAGGTCACATACAGACCAGTACCCTGTATAACAGGTCACATACAGACCAGTACCCTGTATAACAGGTCACATACAGACCAGTACCCTGTATAACAGGTCACATACAGACCAGTACCCTGTATAACAGGTCACATACAGACCAGTACCCTGTATAACAGGTCACATACAGACCAGTACCCTTGTATAACAGGTCACATACAGACCAGTACCCTGTATAACAGGTCACATACAGACCAATACCCTGTATAACAGGTCACATACAGACCAGTACCCTGTATAACAGGTCACATACAGACCAGTACCCCTGTATAACAGGTCACATACAGACCAGTACCCTGTATAACAGGTCACATACAGACCAATACCCTGTATAACAGGTCACATACAGACCAGTAACCCTGTATAACAGGTCACATACAGACCAGTACCCTGTATAACAGGTCACATACAGACCAGTACCCTGTATAACAGGTCACATACAGACCAGTACCCTGTATAACAGGTCACATACAGACCAGTACCCTGTATAACAGGTCACATACAGACCAGTACCCTGTATAACAGGTCACATACAGACCAGTACCCTGTATAACAGGTCACATACAGACCAGTACCCTGTATAACAGGTCACATACAGACCAGTAACCCTGTATAACAGGTCACATACAGACCAGTACCCTGTATAACAGGTCACATACAGACCAGTACCCTGTATAACAGGTCACATACAGACCAGTACCCTGTATAACAGGTCACATACAGACCAGTACCCTGTATAACAGGTCACATACAGACCAGTACCCTGTATAACAGGTCACATACAGACCAGTACCCTGTATAACAGGTCACATACAGACCAGTACCCTGTATAACAGGTCACATACAGACCAGTAACCCTGTATAACAGGTCACATACAGACCAGTACCCTGTATAACAGGTCACATACAGACCAGTAACCCTGTATAACAGGTCACATACAGACCAGTACCCTGTATAACAGGTCACATACAGACCAGTACCCTGTATAACAGGTCACATACAGACCAGTACCCTGTATAACAGGTCACATACAGACCAGTACCCTGTATAACAGGTCACATACAGACCAGTACCCCTGTATAACAGGTCACATACAGACCAGTACCCTGTATAACAGGTCACATACAGACCAGTACCCTGTATAACAGGTCACATACAGACCAGTACCCTGTATAACAGGTCACATACAGACCAGATACCCTGTATAACAGGTCACATACAGACCAGTACCCTGTATAACAGGTCACATACAGACCAGTACCCTGTATAACAGGTCACATACAGACCAGTACCCTGTATAACAGGTCACATACAGACCAGTACCCTGTATAACAGGTCACATACAGACCAGTACCCTGTATAACAGGTCACATACAGACCAGTACCCTGTATAACAGGTCACATACAGACCAGTACCCTGTATAACAGGTCACATACAGACCAGTACCCTGTATAACAGGTCACATACAGACCAGTACCCTGTATAACAGGTCACATACAGACCAGTACCCTGTATAACAGGTCACATACAGACCAGTACCCTGTATAACAGGTCACATACAGACCAGTACCCTGTATAACAGGTCACATACAGACCAGTACCCTGTATAACAGGTCACATACAGACCAGTACCCTGTATAACAGGTCACATACAGACCAGTACCCTGTATAACAGGTCACATACAGACCAGTACCCTGTATAACAGGTCACATACAGACCAGTACCCTGTATAACAGGTCACATACAGACCAGTACCCTGTATAACAGGTCACATACAGACCAGTACCCTGTATAACAGGTCACATACAGACCAGTACCCTGTATAACAGGTCACATACAGACCAGTACCCTGTATAACAGGTCACATACAGACCAGTACCCTGTATAACAGGTCACATACAGACCAGTACCCTGTATAACAGGTCACATACAGACCAGTACCCCTGTATAACAGGTCACATACAGACCAGTACCCTGTATAACAGGTCACATACAGACCAGTACCCTGTATAACAGGTCACATACAGACCAGTACCCTGTATAACAGTGTCACATACAGACCAGTACCCTGTATAACAGGTCACATACAGACCAGTACCCTGTATAACAGGTCACATACAGACCAGTACCCTGTATAACAGGTCACATACAGACCAGTACCCTGTATAACAGGTCACATACAGACCAGTACCCCTGTATAACAGGTCACATACAGACCAGTACCCTGTATAACAGGTCACATACAGACCAGTACCCTGTATAACAGGTCACATACAGACCAGTACCCTGTATAACAGGTCACATACAGACCAGTACCCTGTATAACAGGTCACATACAGACCAGTACCCTGTATAACAGGTCACATACAGACCAGTACCCTGTATAACAGGTCACATACAGACCAGTACCCTGTATAACAGGTCACATACAGACCAGTACCCTGTATAACAGGTCACATACAGACCAGTACCCCTGTATAACAGGTCACATACAGACCAGTACCCTGTATAACAGGTCACATACAGACCAGTACCCTGTATAACAGGTCACATACAGACCAGTACCCTGTATAACAGGTCACATACAGACCAAGTACCCTGTATAACAGGTCACATACAGACCAGTACCCTGTATAACAGGTCACATACAGACCAGTACCCTGTATAACAGGTCACATACAGACCAGTACCCTGTATAACAGGTCACATACAGACCAGTACCCTGTATAACAGGTCACATACAGACCAGTACCCTGTATAACAGGTCACATACAGACCAGTACCCTGTATAACAGGTCACATACAGACCAGTACCCTGTATAACAGGTCACATACAGACCAGTACCCTGTATAACAGGTCACATACAGACCAGTACCCTGTATAACAGGTCACATACAGACCAGTACCCTGTATAACAGGTCACATACAGACCAGTACCCTGTATAACAGTCACATACAGACCAGTACCCTGTATAACAGTCACATACAGACCAGTACCCTGTATAACAGGTCACATACAGACCAGTACCCTGTATAACAGGTCACATACAGACCAGTACCCTGTATAACAGGTCACATACAGACCAGTACCCTGTATA